>NC_056728.1:1032953577-1033253577 GCF_019279795.1 Protopterus annectens
TGGAAGTAATGAAGTCATGATAGACACATGAGTGTCAGACCCCACCACCTTCAGAACAGTCATGCTAATGTGAAATGTATCATGCACAAACTTCATAGGTTTGTAACATGCCTATCTATGATCTATCCCTATATATCCCCCCCTAATGTTAGGCTGTGTCCGTGTCCATATGTGATGCTCTGTTTTGTAACAAGGCAGAACAGTGCAACAGTTGAGGAAGGAGGTTCAGAGTGTGGACTTGATGTCTGAAGGCACTATGTATATCTATATATATATATATATATATATATATATATATATATATATATATATATAGATAGATAGATATAGATATAGATATGTATGTATACATATATACAGACACACACATATATATATATATATATATATATATATATATATATATATATATATATATATATAAAATGTATGTCTACATATATACAGACACATACACACACAAACATATATATATATATATATATATATATATATATATATATATATATATATATATACATACACACATACACACAGACACACAGACACTCACAGACACACACACACACACACACACATATATATATATATATAATATTATAGATATATATAGATATATATATATATATAGATATATATATATACATTTCCCCTACTGTTGAATGACTGTGCTGCATGATATGTTTGAGAGCATATCACACATATCTGCAGCTCAGATGGCTTATTGGTAAATTGATGTGGCTATGGTGTGCAGGGTCCTGGGTTACACACTTGCAAGGGCTGATAATGTATTTGCTGGCCAGAACAAGGACCGTTGGATACAGAGTGATTAAGGCACCCATAAGCAGTTGTAAGTGGGTGCAAAATGGACAGTTATGTATGGTGTGACATTTGTGTTGGGAACAGATTGCTCTTTTCATGTTAAGGTGAGAGTGGGATGTTAGGGAACGATAGTAGGTATATATGAGGAGGTAACTTGGTTTGGAAGGCAGACATGACAGACAAGACAACATACAGGGGTGGTATATGACACATGTCGTGGGTAAACACCTTGGACAGGGAGGGGTGATTGGAAATTGAAAGTCCATGATCCTCCAAATGGAAACAGTGGGACTGAGGTCCTCACCCATGGGCAGTCACCAGTGCCCCTTCATGGCCCTGAAGTTGGCTGTGCTGGGGGCTGAGCAGGAGGGGCAGACTGAACTCCTACATGTGTCATGAGGGCCTCAATGTGGTGTAGCAGATCCTACAATTCTGTGCAGAGCTCCCTATGCACCAGACCCTGGACCTGACTTCAGGTTACAGGATACTGTCTGTGCGCACTCCTGGGGGGGACAGGTCCCATCCCCTGAGGGGGTTCCTCCTGAAGGTAGTACAGAACCAGCAGATGTAGAGGTCCCAGATTGGGTCCCAGACATGCTGTGGCTTGGTGCCATGGCCAGATGAGGTGATAGAGGTGATTCTGCTAACAGCCTTCCCAAACGTCTTATTGTGTTGCAGGTTTAGAACATATGGGGGTAGTAATAGTCAACACAATCCATGGCAATGAAACGAAAAGCAGAGATTCAAAGGAACTTCAAATAGATGCATTTCATAAAAAATAATAAAAGTTTATTCCAAGAGTGAGCCGCCATAAAGGCTCTTCAGAAAAAACATAACATAGTTAAACAATATTTGAAAATAGGAATACACTTCCATCCAAATATACAATTAATGATCCCAAGTCCAGCAAAAGTAAAAAAATATGCATATATGCCTAAAAATAAAACAAAAAAAAAAAGCTTATCCCATGTCATTCTACAATCATTAAAATGTTGTTACAACTATTAAAACCCTGAACATAAGTACTGAACAACAGAAACAATGTTTAAAATTCACAAGAAAAAAAAGCCTATATTAAAGTGTTAGCTGAACATGGCAGAGATGGCATTAACTAATACAAAATAAAAAGAGATAAAAAACAGATAAATAGTGCTGCTAGAAGTATAAAATAAAAAAAATTGACACAATAAAAAAATGAGCACAGCACACATATAATATAACCAATAAATAAAGCTCCATAGATGATAGGGATCCTAACTAGTAAAAAAGCAAAAAACTTCATGTACATAGTTGGTGCTAAATATAACAACATTCTAAGTTAAAAAAAAAAAATGTGAAATGTGAAGAGATAAAAATACCACCAATAATACTAAGCCTGTGTACCTAATGAAAACTAGGATTTGATACTAAGAACACATCTACTTGTGGCTATAAGCTCAGAACATTAATACTGAAAACTGATTTACTATAAGAGTGACATCAATACGTAGTTTTAAAATTACCTTACTACTCTATTAGGGTAATAATAGGGTGTCATCTTCGTAGTCTTAAAATGGTTTGAGTTGCACTTTATCATTAAGCTGGTGTGACCCTATCAGACCTTTTGATAATAATCCAACGTCTCCTGTTCTAAGTTTTGTTGATTAGTATTAATGTAGATGCATTGATTACAATGACCACAGGGTACTGTGTTTCTATCATTTATTGGTCTACTTTTCCCGATGTTTTTCTACATGGTGTTGGTCCTACTACCTCATTGACATCCCCTAGTTTCAGTTTTCCCCCCCAGTGTCTATCCAGTTTTTCACCTCAAAGTTCATTTTTGAAAGTGAGAGTGAGGTTTATTTCAGTTTTTTTAAAGGCTTCGACTCATTCCTTTTACCTTCATAAAAGCCATAAAAAGGTTTCAGTTCTGACCATTTCTAATATTTCATTTTTTCTTTATAGCCTTTCTAGAAATCTATATCCTTCTCTATTCCACATTTTGGAATACATGTACAGGATGCATACTGTTTCTGTAGTAGTATGTGTTTTGTTTTTTTGGCAGGATTTATGAATGGTTGTATTAATAAGGACATGACATCCCCATCCTACTCCATACCACAAAAATGGTAAGGATTAGATATAACAGCATGCATGCATATTCCCAGTAACCCAAAACACCAGATTTGGAACAGTTGCATAGCAAACAGAACACATGCATATATGGAACCACAGTGACAATAGCATGCAGGTTAAATTGCTAGCAACAGGCCACCAATGATAGCTTTTCAACATGGAACATGAATAGAAACATATTTCTATATTTGTTGCACAATGGCATATATGTCCCAAGAGTAGGTTTGGTGTAAACATACCCATTGATGTGTGTGTTCATATTAGTTATTCAGATATGGAAGGGGGAGATAGATATGTCAATTAACAACTATTATATCCTTGCAGTATGAGGTCCTCAGATCTTTTTACCTGTTTATGTCTTGCAGGTACCATGTCAGGAGACCAACTGCCGGCGTTTACTCCACAAGGGAACATCCTCATCAACTTCATGGTGCATCACCGTGGAACACTCTTTGATTGTATGGCCCATGATCTGCAGGAGAGGACTGCCCAGTGGAATGAGCTCGTCCACAGGGTAAAAGATGTCAGCCTGCATAACTGCAGTTATGAGCAGGTGTGACATTGTTGCACTGATCTCATCTGCCATGCTTGTCAGTGTGCTGCTGCAGTTAGGAGGGACCAGCTAGCCACAGGTGGAGGTCATGCCAATCAGCCCCCACTGACACATGTGGAGGAGCTCCTCCCCAGCCTTGAGGTACCCGCCCACCAGCAAAGTCAAGAACAAGAAGATAGCATTGTGGAGGTGGGTGCTACCCAAACAATGGACGAGGAGTGGGCAGGTAAAGCCCCAGGGCACATTAATAGACCACTGTTGCTTATCCATCTTCATCTGTAAAGTATCTTCATGCATATGTCAGAAAACATAGTCAGTCACTACAGTGTAATAATGAACAGATGTGCATAATCTGTAGTATTGTGGGTTTCTACTGTTGATATACTGAAATGCTGCTCCTGCCTGGTACCAATGCTACAGGTGTGGCTACTGACATCACACCTCTCACACAACTATATAGGTCACTCCAATATACCTCTGGGGCATCAGCCTGTAGCTGGTGAGTATGGGGTTCTGTTCAGGTTTGCTAGTACACCAGCCATGTTTTGGCCATGGCATTTGCCATGCACACATTTAACATACCTACCCATAATGCATGCGGTACATGTTCACTTATTGTTGCTGTTAACTGCACTGCATCACAGTGGTCACCATGGTGGCATATTTGAAGGGCATGTAAGAGTCTTGCAGTATAACTAACACCCTGTCAGTGCAAGATGTGTGGAAAGAGATGAACATAATGGTTGGACAAATGGTCTACAGTAGGGACATGTCTGAAACATTACCCTTATAAAGTGACTACAACAGTGAGTGTATACACCATTATGACAATGGCAACTGTTACAGATCTACACAATGGCATATCACAGTACTGAATTCCACAACTTCTACAACCTGTAATGTGATCCTAACATGAGCAATTAATGTGTAAGATGGAATCCTATGTTAGGACAACAAAGATTGGGAATACATACCTTAACAAACAATGGAAACATGTGTGCACACACTCCAAATAACCTATTCTGGAAGCAGCTTTTGAGGTACTGCAGCATTCACTCGTCTTGAGTATGCACCTTCCATCAAGTACAGATTCTCAATGTCACACCAAGTGATAGTCTGGTGTCCAAGAAGTATGTCCATGACATTTTCCCACTCACCTGCAACAGAGGCAGATGTGGCTTGCACACATATTACAAACAATGGAATGGATCCCGTATCCAAAAGGTAGCACTCAGGAGTGGGACACATAGCCTTACCTCGCCATTGCATATACCATGGCAAATAGTGCAGACAATCATGTATGTAACGATGAAGTATGGGACACCATTAGTGTAGAAAATACACAGCTGCCCATCCAAGACAGATCACAACATATGTTGCCCAGACACATGCAGCAACAGTGAGGGACTTGCAGGAATGTGTAGTAAGTACTGCCTGTGCAGTACCTGTGTTGACAATTATCTGGACTCTGCATAAGTGTGGCATATGGGTTAGGGTAATCAGATGGAAGAGTTGTTCCACAGGAGACATCATCCAGGGCTCTCTACAGGTAGGATATGCATAACATCAAGTCTCCCAAAGGCATGTGGTGCAATGTATAATGGTGTAGCGAAACCAAGGCTGAAACTTACAGGCAATATTAATAAAGATACATGTGCTGCACAAGCAACACCTCACTCTACATCAAGCCCACCATCCCCATCTGTACCTTGCTGGTGCCAGTGTACACCTGTAGGTTTGCTGTTCCTTAGCATGAACTAGGCTGGTAGACACGATGTTCTGAATTTCGGACACTGCAAAATGACACTTGTGTGGCCCATAGTTGACAAGCATCTGCAAAAAGGCTGAGGATGGGGAGGGGTATCATCCTGAAACACAACAGTGAACTGAAGCATACACCCAAAGCTCGCTAAGAATTGCTGTATCTGAACATAGTCAAGGTCATGCATTGTGCCAAATATAACCTTGACTCCACAGCAATAGTGAAGGCACTGTGTGACCTCCAAGGGCTGTGCACATGAGCTGACCTTGCAATTTGGCAGTGCTGGGGGACATTTGTAGGGCAGAGTGACAAAATAATGGCAAGTGAAGATGGGCCATGCTAGTATACACCTTCCAGGAATAGTGATTGCTGTAGTTCACTTAACATGTGCTGCAACACACCATCATGTTAAGGGTGCACACACTTATGCAACCCATGTATTGTATACATCCCAATCAACATCTGCACCACTAATACATTTGTTTGATACTGCATTTGATTGCACAGGTCATATTTCAGATGTCAAGTGTGTGTAATGTTAACATATGCAGTATTGTGGTCTCATGGCATATCAGGGAAGAGAATGGCATGTCAATAAGGGTGTGTACACTCCTCATACCCACAGTAAGCTTTGGAGGTTGTCAGTATAACTGGATTTCTTTGCTCAAACATGCACTGCTGATGATGAGATCTGAAAATCGGACATCAGGCATACACTATTGACATCTGTCCTTGTATCAACCCAGGTATATGTCAGACAAACACATAGGGGCTGTGAGCAACAGAGCAAACATAACTGCCAGACATATACACATTCAGTAATGGTGTGTACACTTGTGAGGTGTGGTGCACAATACATGGCAGGGTGCTGAACAGGTGCACAGCAATACTGTGTAATTGGGTGCAGTGTGTTCCAGGGGAAGGGGCATTACTTACTAACACAACTCATGCATCACAGATATGTATAATGTTGGTAACAGGGATTGAGTATAGCTACAGTGCATGCTGTTGAGTGCCATATGTCATGCATGTTGACAGTTGGGTATTGAGAGGTCTGTGTAATATCTTTGTGCCACCTCACCTGTAAGTGTGTGTGTGTGTGTGTGTGTGTGTGTGTGTGTGTGTGTGTGTGTGTGTGTGTAGAGGTAAGCAATGACATACAGTTCTTAAAGTATGTTTTCTGTTTTCCCCTCACAGGTGGCAAGGTGGGTCAGGTCCCTCCTGCAGGCAAACTGATGCTAGTGTCCATACAGACTCTGACAATTACGATCAGTATTGAAGCACAGGTGGGATTGTCAAGGGCTGAAGCTGTGTTCTCCATTGACATCCCACTATTATCCACCCCATCCCCGCACACAGTCACATTGCCTATACATACCCCATCACCAGTTGCCATAGATGAAGGAAGTTGGCAGGTGGGGGCATGGGACAGGACAGTTTAGGGACTATGGCAAGTGTGTCTGTACACATCAGCCATAGCCAGATGACCGGCATGGTACCACACAGCCAGATGTACAGGGGTGCTCATAGGAGGGCTGCTGCCAATCATGCCCCTGGCAGACGTGTCACATCAAGTGTCACCAGATGCATGTTTTGGGCTGTCATGGAGGCACAGGCATGTATGGAACATTATACCAGACAAGGTCTGAGGCTCCAGAGGGCTAATCAATCTGCTGTTACTGACAACAGCCATGATCTCGCAGGTGCCCACCGTTATTTTGCAGAGGTCCTGGATAGACAGTTGGGTGAGATGGTGGAAATCCTCAACCATGTAATGTTTGTGTTAGAGCATATGGTGGGAGTAGGGTGACAGCCACATGGACATAGGTCAGCAACACTAACAGGTGGAGGTCTACGTGGATGTGCAAAAAGTCAGAGCTGCTCCCGTAGTGGCAGTACCAGCACCAGTACTGCGGGGGGGGAGCTGTCCATACCAAAACAAAGCAGGCCACATGCATGTGGCCCTGGCCGGTCCCAACATGGACCCTGATCCAGCAGACATTTATCATCATCAAGGGAGAGTAGCATATTTGGCCTTGTACCCGGTAGTGCCCGTGGAACCCCTGGCAGGCACAGTTCTCATGTCTATGACTGGAGATGGTGAACTGCACACACTGCCATGTATGGTCTGTAGCTGTCCAACAAACCCTGTATAGGGGAGCCACATGGTTGAACTGTGTGCATACATACAACACAGCTAGGGCACCTCCATACCTACACACACCACATCTGCACAGCCCATCTGATAATCCCCCCAACACACACACACATGATGTCAACCAAATGGCTCAGCCTAGGTCTCTGGCAAACCCACAACACACTCTGGGCATATGGTGATACCTGTGCCACATCCCTGTCATCCATAACATAAATGCAAGGACAGGCTAATATGGTTCTGATGCACAGGGTGAATGTACTAAGATATAGAAATATAATGCTGTGTAACATGTTTTCAGCAGGAAAGTTTAATGCTTACATGTCAGGATGTATATCTGTCCAGCCATGATGCATTATAGCTGTTATTAACACTGACTGATAGTGGTCTCCATAATGTATTCAGTTTGTGTTGTAGGTGCCTATGTGTCAGCAGGATGTTGGTCTGCTGTTGTTTCTTACAAGGAGTATGGCATTGTGGAGACACATTGACTGTGTCATATCCTGGGTACAGCTGAACACAAGTAACAGGTTTGTATAAGAGTTACTGGATGTGCCACATGGCTGATAGGTCTGAGGGGTGTATACAGGTGAGTGCATGGTGGCTGATGTCAGCAGCCCTTATCCAGTGGACAATGGTAAGTGTACTGGGTGGCACACACCACATGTTTGTGTATAAGACGGACACAGAGAGGCTTTGGTGTTGATGCAATACACAGAGAATACTGTAAACATGGATGTACTTAATTTTGCAGTGAACCCATTTTAGCCTATGTAATTACACCAAGACATAATAGGCAAAACATCACATCAGTAAATAATAAGTCTGCTATTTTAATGTCATTGATGATGGTACTGGCAGGGTATATGTCCCCTTCCCAAATAGGCATGGGTTACCCTCTGGGGGTTGGGAGGGTGGCTTAATGGCTAAGGTGTTTGCCTTACAAACACAAGGTGCAGGGTTTGAGTCTCAGAAGGGATAATTGGCTAGGCTTAAAATGGCTCGCAAGGGCAGTTAGCTTAGTACTATACTATGAACCTATGAAATGTAGTGCAATCCTCATGTTGGTAAACATAGGTGTGCTGATGTGGGTGGCACGGCTCTACACTTTGGAGGGTGTGGGGTAGTGTAGAGCCGCACATAGTGTGAGTGATGACTACTTAACCTGTTAACATACACTGTACAGTATTACAGCACACTAAGCGTGGGAATGCACACAGCAATAACCCCAATGAGGGTAGCTGTGTCCACAACATCGACAGGCAATTATATATACCAACTCCAGAATTGCTGTACAGCTATACAGTGGGAAAGAGGGCATTTACACATCTACTACTAGTTTTGATGGAATTAATTTCCATGACACAATTCCTTTGAAATGTTAGCATTTGCCAGTCAGTTCTCGGACAGATGACCTCCTAGAACATGTATATTCTGCAAACTGAAGTAGATCCCATCACATACATACACACTTACTTGGCAACACTAAGAGTAGAACCCCTACCTAGGTATTTATTGCTACTAATGTGTTTGGCCTTAATTGCACACACCACACTGCTTTTAGGATTAGGTGTGTCACAAGTCTCTTGTTAAGTGAGGAACATCACCAGGCCTTGTACAGTATGGTAATGGGGGATGTACTGGGTGTTAATAGACAATAAATAGTATGCCATATTGAAATATAGACATTGACAAACACATAACGGTCATACACACATCTGAGAGACCTGGGTTTATCAGTGCTAACTACTTTGTAAGTGAGTCCATTCTGTTGCAGATAATTTGCACACAGCACATGCATCATTGGGCTGGATAGTGTACTCAGCTACCTGTACGGTTGATGGTGACAGTGGTCCTCATACAGTGGACCTTGTGACATGTACTGGGGGTACCATGATGTGAAGACAGTATACGCAGCATCCTCACCCCACATTGGATGTTTTACTCACTGGAACCCATGATAATACTCTGACATACTCACAATCATGCACCGACCTGGACTGCAATACAACCTCTTGTCTGTCTCATCAGTGCTACTAGAGGGATATGCATTTATTGCACATGCCACAGTGATAATAGGGTGATGATTTCTCATGGCTCTCCTAATGTCAGCAACATCACTATGCCTTATACTGTATGGCCAGGTATATTGTATTTGGAGAATGTGGCCTCAGAATGCTGTATTCTACAAATATACACACCTGCACACATACACACACTTGCCAGGACTCAGAGGGTAACCCATGCCTATCAAGCCATTTGTACAACAGTGTTGTGCTGGTACTACAAGCTCCAGGTAGCTCATAGGGTGAAGAATGTAACAAGGTACATTTAATGTCCATTACAGCAGCAGCCATTTCTAACTATGGCAATGGGGGTGTAGTGTGTGAGAAGGTCCTCAGGGTATTATCAACTGCAGGTTTACAAACACACAGACACTGTTATTCTCAGCAATGCACACTGACACATTTGTCAGTACTGGCCTCCATAGGTGCAGGTGTTCCTAGGTGTGTACCAGGATATTGTCCATGGAGAGATGAGAAGTGTAGGGGATGTGGGTACAGTGGTACCAGGCCACCTGACATTTGTGAGCAGGCCATCTATCAACTGATGCCAAGTGAGTGATCCTCAGGGTAGCAGATAAATGCAACATCCAATCATCTGTTTGTCTCTTGCAGATGGCCAGTGAGGTGCTCCAATTGACATGTATGCAACATATATTACATAACATGGCCAGTGTCAGGGTTGGAGACCTGTACCCAAGCATGTTCTGTTGACTGTGGTAGGCTAGTTGAGGTACTAATGGCATGTGGTGCATACATGATGGGGTTTCCTAGTTGTGGTATTCATAACACAGCTGGGCAGACATGTCAGTGTCAGTCAAGCATAGATTGCCTGTGAGCAGCCACAATGGATACCTGACATCTGCACATCTGTACAGAAGACAGATAGAAATCAGCTAGCCAACAGATTATGCATTAGGATTAATATTTTGACAGATAGACGTCTGACACAGATAGGTATGCCATTACTACATGACAGCAGCCCTCAATGACATGTCCTATACACATAGTAGTATACAGTTAATATCCACATATCAGATCAATATCCAGTAGCAAGTACTTAATAACATGCAGCTCACACACCAAGAACATGATAGTCAGTACTCAAAAGTCTAGCTTTGCATGCAGGGGTGTATGGTTTCAGTACTACAATCTGCAATCCACTCTTACTTGGGAAAGCACTGTTAACAGTAGTAATGTAATGATGCAATATATGCAAGTGTGACTGCATATACTATGGGGTACTAACCATGTATGAAACACATACAAAAGGGAAAGATTGTTGTACTAGCTACATATACTCAGGTGTCCCAGACAGTATACTCACACCCCTTGTTACTGTGATGACAGCACATAGAAGCATGTTTTGTACATGGAATTGAAAACACTTATTAAAAATGTCATTACATGCTATTTTATCGGACTGGAATGGGAAAACTGGTTACCAGGTAAGCAGATTTGTGCAGTGGTAAGTGAAGCCTACATGGTGTAAATGCATATTTGTTTAACCATACATTAACAGCACTTACCGTCATGCAAACCCACGCAAACCCACTTAAAGCTACTCAAAACTGCCTTAACCACTCTGTATCCAGAAGTCCTTGTTCTGCCTAGCAACAAAATAAACAGCTCTTGCAAGTCTTGAACCCAGGACCCTGTATACTATATTCACCGACGTTAACCACTAAGCCATCATAGCTGAGAAGATCATTGTTGTTTTTTCAAATATATCTGTCAGTATACATACTGAATAGTACTGAACAACTGCTTTGACTTCTACAATTGTGTAGAGCTTGTTAGTGATATTAGTGTTGAATCAAGCATATTATTTTATTTAAATATACACATAACAGATAAATATGGTGTGATACATCTGGGAAGGTATATACAGCAGTCATGTCCACACATAAGGATATGGATATATATATATATATATATATATATATATATATATATATATATATATATATATATATATATATATATATATACATATGTAGATATATGTATACATGTACATACACATATATATATATATATATATATATATATATATGTATATATTGATTTATATATATATATTTATCTATCTATCTATATATATTTATCTATCTATATATATATATATATATATATATATATATATATATATGTTGTTGTACCTTTTGGCTTTTCCCGGTTAGGGGTCACCAACAGCGGAACTCCGATCCGCTAATGATTGGCAGTAGATTTTTACATACCGAGTTGCCAGCCCTGACGCACAACATTCAACGAAGGTACGCCCATTCATGCATGTCTCCACACAGAAGACACTTTAGCTGAGAATCGAACAGGACAACATCCTACTGTGAGGCAACAATGCTACCGCAGCACCACCACCGCAGTATATATATATATATATATATATATATATATATATATATATATATATATATATATTTATATATATATATATATATATATATATATATATATATACATATATATATAGAGAGAGAGAGAGAGAGAGTTTTACTTCATAATCCCAAAATGCTGAAATCTCACATTTCAGCATTATGAGACTATGAAGCTGAAAATGTAGAATGCCAAAAGTGCATAAGAGCGAATTCGAATTTCTCAAATCTGCACTTATGCATTTTCAGTACATTGCATGAAGTGTTTGGCTGGTATGGTGTCTGAAATTGAAGGTGAGTGAGTGTTTGTGTGTGTTTTTGTACACTGTATGTGTGGGTAAGGGTAGGGAGATGTAAGTATGAGTGTGAATGTTGGATTTCTTGGTGTTTGTGTACGTGTGATGTGTATTTGTGTGCGAGCAAATGTAGAATGCCATGGTGTGAATTTATTTTTTTTCGTTATGTGCGATCTCAGAGTTGGTATATATAAGTGGGGGGGTTGGGCACAGCTTCCCACATGGGGGGGTGCAGGAGTGCTTGCCCCCTTGCTTATATGTAATGTAGAGTTGTGCGGCTTGTGTGCTGTGGGTGGAATGGTGGGTGTGTTGTTTGGTGTATCTTGTATGTATGTTCGTGATTGTGTGATTCGTGATTGTGGGTTTGGGATTGTGATTTGGCTTCATAGTTTCAAAATGCTGAAATTCGAGATTTCAGCATTTTCAGATTATGAAGTGAAACAACATATATATATATATATATATATATATATATATATATATATATATATTATATATATATATTTATAGATAGATATAGATAAATATGTATGCACACACACACATATATATATATATATATATATATATATATATATATATATACATATGTAATATATGTGTATATATATATATATATATATATATATATATATATATATGTGTGTATATATATATATATATATATATATATATATATATATATATATATATATATATATATATATATATATATATATATTTATAACATATGCCCATAACATTGTACTGGAGTCATATCTCAGCACCAATAGTCACAACCTCTTAGTGCAAGGGATTGTCATGTAAGTATTGCAGGCATAAATGTGGAATATTGCTACAGTAACAGGGGTTGTGTTAACAGTCATTTGTGGGAAGTCACTACTGATACTGACATGTATGCCATCAGTTACCGACAGACATCATAGTGAAGTACCACACAAATCACAGTAATGATCCTGTGGAATACAGCAGAGATATGACCAATAAACGTGGACAGTCTGACACAATCTGGTCAGTGCAGAGGTATACACAGAACTCCTTAGTGCAATGCGTGGACCAAGCCTGACAAAGTGGATGTTTACAGCCATGTAATGGGGATATCTCAAACATACTGGAATAGATATGCTTGCACAGTTGATGCATTCACCCACACCTGTCTGTCCTAACACATATTAACCAGAGGAGCAGAGGTCCCAAGCCCACATACTTCACACTGCTTAGTGACATACACCTTTACACCATTCCACTGCTTTTTCAGGCATACACAACAGTTATGGTCGGCAGGCAACAGTTCATCTGACAAATCTCTGGACGCAACATCACACTAGATAAATATACTGAGCTGCTAGTCATGTCACAAAGTACTGTGCAAACCACAGGCAGACTGCCACAACACTGACCCAAAGTTCCTATGGGTGAATGCACATGTACTTGCAAATATAGCAGGCACTACAGGCATGTAACAGCATGGAGTAACAGACACCAGTGTGAAAGTGCATACCCACAACCAATCTGAACACAGTCACAGTCACATTATGGTAAGCCTAGGTAATATTACAGTATATGTACTGTGTGAACAACACCACCCTCATATGAGCCACTCACACAGTAACCCTACATATACTGGGCCAATACACAGTGTAGTCTGGTGCCTGACTGTGGTATGAGACATGTGTCAGTCTGGCCCTACAAACATGTACGCTGACAGGGTACCATAAACTGGAGCAGCATGCAACATCAGATAGACCAGGACCAAGAACAATGACAATCTACCACAGTCTGTACACAGGCCAAATAACATATTCACAATACACACTCTGTCAACAATCAACATAAGTACACACATCTCACTACTTTACACACTACAACAGAATGTCCATATTTTGTCCTCAAATATGAGGCCTACTATACATAACATGTCTAGCACACTGATATCTCACTGGCTTTTTACCAGGTATGATGTCAGTAAATAATGATCTACTGTACATATACACCTCTTACTGCATGACATATGGACAAAGGGTGACGGACTTGGGGGACAGAGGCACAAACACAGTGCCAATATTGACATATTGCTTTGATAATCTGAGAAATTTCCTGGTGTAACAGGATTTGTTGTGACATATCTCTTCTTAGGGATAGGAAGTCAGTAACTCACATGTATGTCACCATGTACTGACTGCAATCATCAGAGTAAGCTACTGCATATCTAATGATAGGAGATGTGTGAGTAACACAACACGTAAGACTCCAACCTCTGGACAGTCTACAGATAGCCATACAGGTGAGAGTTTCCTCAACCACATAACACTGTCATGCCAGACTTTAAATCATGTAGAACAGCCATATCCACACAAACCCTGTTAAGCCAACATTACTTCAAATGTAGAACAGCAATATTTACATTCTGTCCCATGTCTGGAACATCCCCCTCCTGTTTGCTGACCTGTCACCATGGTGTATGTTGTAAGAGGTATTTCCAACTACCCTCTTTGCTGCTGTTTCTTCAAACACCCACATGATGTCCTGCTCACAGTGAAGGAAAAGGGCCAACACCCACATGAAGTGCTTAGTTATAGGAGTGTGTTTCCATACAACCGCCTACAGGAATGATACCACAGCTGTTCCACATGCAATTAACAAGTGGGGGACTGCAGTTCGACTGCAATTTGTGCACAGACCATCAGCTGATCATGAGCATTCCTTAAAAAACTCAAGCTGCTGCCTATGCAAAATAGATGCACTTTTCCACACCCACCAGAGAGGGAGAGAGAGAGAGACAAGGTAAGAAAGGAAGGGTGTAAGAGTGTAAGTGCCAAGTGTGTTTGTGTATGATCCGTGGGTGGAGAGTGTTATCTGGGTATTATAACAGTTGCCTATATTGTTTACTAATCCATGCTGTCACATAGTAATTGCACATGGCTGTGCACATTTATGGCTGAGGATTGTCTACAACAACCTCTACAGTGTTTGAAAACCATTGGCCTTGTAATGTGGACAATGGGACATATAGGTCCTCAATATAATGATGTAGCAAAACCCATACTGCAATGGATCCTGTCAGTACAAACTCATCCCAACAGGATACTGATGACACATGCACAAACACACATGTACCAGTACTGAGTTTCAGTCCCCTGCCTGACTATGTATTGCTATTATAGGGCTATGCAGTTATTGCACACACCACAGAGCTTACATATGGAAGAGCTCTCCAAAGGTATCTTTGAGGTGAGTGACATCAGCAACAGTGCTAAAGAAGGGATAAGGGAAGTATTGTACATGTAAATGTCCACAAAAGCAGGTGTCAATGGAGACAAACACACACTCTGTCAGGGAAACACACACATCATTACAGTTGGCAGGATCAAGATTAGAACCCCTATCTAACTAGTTTGTTACACTACAGTATTACGATCTCAAGTGCCAGAGAGCTTTTATGACTGATACATGTCCAAAGGGTTATGTCAAGGTGAATGACATTCACACACACACACACACACACACACACACACACACACACACACACACACACACACGCGCGCGCGCGCACACACTTGCCAGTACTGAGATGCATTAGTTCATTGCTTCACAGGTGTGTAGTAGGTGAATGGGCCTGATGGCTGTACAAGACTAGGCAAAGGGAATACCTTGGCATCGGGCCACATGACAATGGTCTCCAGTGTGGCTCAGGGGTGTAGTCCCTGGAGTGGTCCCCACATGTGGATATTGTATTCACCATCCACTCATCTGGGTTACTATTGTGGGTGGCCAATGATGTGCACTGCTTCCCATGTATTTGAGCTATATTCCATAACATGGACAGTGTCTGCGTAGTGCCCGTGTCCCACAAGCATGTTCTTTGACATGTGGAAGTGTACTTGAGATCTCTGGGGCATTTTGTGTGTACAGATTCTTATCTTCTGATGTAGCATTCCTGACCTCATTTTGGTAGACCTGGCTATGGAACTGAGGTCATGCTTGCACCTACATTGACAGCATGATACAGGTATTTAATGGAGTTAGTGACATCTGTCCATACAGGGCATGTGTATAAGGCATGGTGTTCCCTTTGTGGGTTACAGTTGCAGACTCTACAGTTGTTGCAGGCATCCAGTGGGGATCATAGCAAAAGGACCACTGTAAGCATTTGTTTGCCTATTTCAGGTATTGAACAGGGTGCCATGTCCTTTTACTTGCTGGATAGCACACACTCAGTCAGGAGATGTTACACATCACAGTATTTTCTGATGACAGTGGCAGTACAGCAGACTGTCAACAGGCATGCAGTCCACTGAAATCACACTGTGGTTACTGTCTGTGGGCAATATGCAGGGAATGACCAATATAGTGGTTGTTGTCTAGCCAAGTGTGTTTGTGTATGAGACATGGGTGAAGAGTGTTCTCTGAGTAATACAAGGGTTGCCTATATTGTTCACCAATCCATAATGTTACATGTAGGGCTATGGATTGTCTACACCAGCCTCTCTGGTATTTGACATCTGTTGTCCTTGTAAGGTGGACATTGTGACATATAGTAGGTCCTCAATATAATAATTTAGCAAAACCCACCCCACAATGCATCCTATCATTACACAATCACAGAGAGAGAGTCAGAGAGAGAGAGGTGTCATTCCTGGGTTCCTACTATGTCAGTGTATGTGCTATACATTGCCACTTTGTCAAAGCCTAGGCATACTGGGCATGCCTCCTTCTGCCTACATGGGCAGGCTCAGGTTGTTCATCCTCCGAGTCACTCTGTGTCTGCGCTGGCCTTGTCAATGGTGGGGGCCTGTGTGGCCCTGCCCCGTGCTGTTCCTGCTGCAGCTGTTTCTGCAGGATCATATTGTGTAGCATGGCACATACAATGAACATTTGTGTACATGTAACTGGAGAGTACTGCAAGGCTCCACTGGATATGTCCAGGACCCAAAACCATGACTTGAGCATCGCAAACACATGCTCTATTCTGATTCTCGTTTGTGCATGTGCCTCATTACAGAGTTCTTGTTCAGGTGTGTGTGGATTTCTCATGGGTGTCATCAGCCACGGCACCAGTGCATAACCAGCATCCCCCACTATTTTGCCAAATGGGATGTCCCCATTGGCAAATCTCTGGTACAGCTGTGTCATATGGCAGATATGGGAGTAGTGATAGCTTCCAGGGCTGCCAGCACACACATTCATTATAATGCCCTGGGCATTGCACACAACCTGGCAGTTGATGGAGGGGAAGCCCTTGCGGTTTATGTAGATCCTACCCTGCTTGCCAGGTGGGGCTTCGATGTGTATATGGATGCAGTCTATAGCACCTACTACCTTGGGATATTCTGCTATTTGGTGGAAGAGATGCATATTACTTGTCAATGCCTCACTGGTGTTGGAGAAATATATGTGCTCAGTGACATGTGCTGACATGGTGTCCAGGAAGTGGTGGAGTACCCTGGATGCTGATGCCTGTGAGATCCCCATGATATCCCCAGTTGACCTTTGGAAGGTACCTGTGGCTAGTATTCTTAAGCCTACACATACCTTGGTATCCACTGGGATGGGTTCCCCTCTGTTGGTTCTGTGTGTGAGGTGTGGCCGGCACAGCTCAACAATTTCCTGTAGGATGTCCCTGTCCACCATATAGTGCTCCACTATCTCCACCTCATGTAGACCCTGGTAGGTTACTCTGGGCCTGTACACTCTTCTCCTTTCCTCATTGTGGATTGGTCGTCAGCATTCTCATCCTCACCACCCTCAGCCTCTTCCACATATTGATGTATGAGAGTGACAGCAGCCCCTATCATTTTGTTAGTTTTGTCTGGTAAAATTTCTCTGTCTCTGTACACCGGTGGTGTAGAGTTTGTGGGGAAAAAACAGAATGAAAGGTGTTTGCACAGTTTATAGTAGTGGGCTGGGCTGCTTGCTGCCTGTGTAATTGGCTGATTCTGATACATTTCACCTGCCAGCAATGCTATTTCTCCTTGATTGCCTTCCTACTGCTGTTTTCCCTTCCCATTGCCTTCCATTTAAGCCCTGAGGTGCGCCACGCATACCCAGTGCTCAGATGTGAACAGAACTGCTATTTCCTGTGTTTTTTTTTTTGTTTGTTTAAAACCCGGTGCACGGTGAGCACACCAGTTTAGGCAATGTAAACACTGCTAGGCAGCCTCATACACACCCCCTTTCTTAGCTGTACTTAGCTAAGGGCAAACCCAGGTCACAGAGCTCCAATAAGCTTACAGCATGCATAACACTACTCCTTATGAAGTCACCTACCTCTTAGGTTTGCATTATGGTGTTGCTGCACTTATATGGTTGGGTGCTAGCTAACATTGGGGGGAAATCTGTGATTCAGTATCAATTCCCTCATTTGCATAGAACTGACTGTTAATGCTTGGTTACAAGACTGACACTCAACCTTCCCTCTTAGCAACCACAATTCAATGGTATTGTTGTCTTCTGCATGCCATTGACTATTATGGCAGAATGCTGATTTTGGTTTGAAAGCTTATTTCCAGCTTTTTTTAAATTTTCGGGCCGATCCTATTTGCACACTGCTGTCCTATGCTTAAACGGCTGAAATTGGCAAAGAAAAATAAAAGTTATTTTTTATAATTTTGCAACTAATTACCATGCCAGTGGCCATATATTTGGCCATTGGCATGCCTACCACATTGAATACATGCTTACAATGGAGCTGTCATGCCTCCGTTTTGTAAATTGCAGAAATGGATTCGGTTAGTAACCAAATACATTTTTGCAGGTTACACTTCCTGCACAGATGGCTGCATGCTTCCTGGATCGCTAATTCACCTCATTTGCATGGTTTTCACCTGCAAATAGGGTAATTAGAATACAGGAGCTGTGTCTGTGCAGGAATAGTGTTGGAGTGCTTGTGCACATCCCTGGAGCTCATTCCTGGATCGCTCGTCAGCCATATTGCGTGCAGCACCACTTGCATTATTCCTGCACACCGTGCAGAGCTTGCTGAATCATGGGGAGTGTTCTTATTCCTATGTAAAAAAGCTGAGAGAACCAGGCTAAGACAGATGGCCTCTTGATACACTATGACTGGAAAACTGTTTTTATTTTTCAGATATAATACGTATAATTGTATTCCCCATTTCTGCTGTTGTACAGATGTAGGGGCCAATTTTATATAGTCCTAAAAGGAGTGCCAAGCTTACAACACAGCCAGGCAAACACATTAGTGTAACCAGTAATTGTATGATGCTTTACATATGGGAGAGTCCTTCTTTTTTCTACTGCTTCACATTAGATCATCATATCTCCCAAAAGACAAGGTATTTTAAATTATAGTATCTCCATAAAAATGGTTGACTACTAATGTATTTTCTTTATTATTATAACATTTACTAATTAGAACTTCACAATGCTTTTAGCAATGCTATTGCTCTTAATAGAGTTTTCTTCATTAGTGAAAATATGCAAGCACATTAAAAAGAATTATTTTAATAGCAGAGTTTATGGTGAAGGAGTACATTTTAGCACTAGATACAAGCAGAGCATTGCAGCATAACATTACAGCATAACTAACAATCAATCGCCTGTGTTTAAAAAGCAGAAAATACAGACACATTAATTACTTTTTCAAGGTGAAACCAATATATGATAAGCTTATAGGGAGCTATTCAATAGCAAATATTTATCCTGATAGCAAAAATGGGAATTAAAATGTGAAGAAAGCCACCATTCAAATATGGCTTGATAAACTTAAAGCAGGTCCTAGTGTAGGCCATGCTCAGTCTCAAATTCATATTCATTTGTTCAGCATTGTTTCCTTTCAAGAGACTCAAGGTGGGCTTCATGAAATTTGACCCCATGGAGTAGAGATAGTGTGCATTAAAAAGAAGTATTAAAGACCTTTGTGATACATAAAGACAGATTCACTATGGGTATGATGCTATGTGCATTCTTATCCTCTTCTGTAACTACAGTATTCCATGAACAAGCACATATGCAAATGAATCTCTATCGGATTTGTATGTGATTCAGAAACATTGCAACAACTGCATATACAATGATCCTTGCTAAACAACATATGGGATGAGAGTCATCTATTATCACTTAGCAGTATGCATCTCACTTTAGTGATTCAGCATTCCATACCAATATGTTGTTCAACATATAGAGGCAAGATACAAAATCACTAGAAAAAAAAAGCCAACTTCATTGGCATACTGCCATAGAGGGAAAAAGCCCTGACTTATGAACCAGGTGACCTAAATATGATTAGCAGCTTGGGCACTTCCTGGAACTGTCACGGGGGAGGGGGTAAAGGAGCAAATCCTGCTCTCCTTTCTCATTGAAGGTGGAGCACATGTTCAGTGTACAAAAAATGTACCAATTTTTCTAGTGAAGACTGGAGAAACATGCATATTGCAGTTTCTTTCCAGGAGGTAGATCTGTTTGCTAGCTTTTATCAACCATGGAAATTAGAGGAGTTACTAGGACCAGAAAGGGAAAACTCTGGTCAGTGAGCACTTGATTGTACAGCTCTGACTTCTCTTGCCCCTTACACCAAGGACAAAGACTGGGCCATGATAGAGCTGTTTCCTCAGGAAAATAAAATAGACAAGTTGAGCAGCCACATTAGTGTCTCTCAACTGTAATTTATCATGAGGAATATTCCCTATTTTGATTCATAAATAGGCCATACTCCATGATATTTAACATTGAATGGGTCTGCCATGCATTCATTGATAATATTTTTTTACTTATATCTATGGTTAATAACACTGAATCATGTTAATCCATCAGAATAACTATTTGGAATTACAAAGTAGCACATTTTGATCATGCTATGAGCTTCCTAGTTGAAGATGTTAGTAAACTGCTAGCAAGGGTCCTGTATTTTGCCCATTTGTTCCACATTATGAGAGGTTGTTGTTATTGTTTGTCTTTTGGCTTTTCCCAGTTAGGGGTCACCACAGTGGAACTCCGGTCCGCTAATGATTGGCAGTTGGTTTTTATGGTGAAGAGTTGCCAGCCTGATGCCCAAACTTCAATGAAGGCATGCCCATTCAACGCATGTCTTTCGAACACCCACTCGACCGCAGGAAGGACATGCAGACTCCACACAATATTGTTCCAAATTTTGGAAATGGAGGATTGAGTATTCTGCCCAATGGGAGCAAACTGATGTTCAGTGGGATGCTAATGGAAACTGCTACTACTAGATTCCTTTCATTATCATATTATAGTGATAACCATAACTCACCTGTTGTGCCTAAAGAAGGAAACTGTTTAACAAATTGCTGTAAGCCATTACAGTACAGTACAGTAGAGACACTTTTTTAAACATGGAATGTCAGGCAGATAATAGTTTACTCAGAAGCTGCTTCCTGCTGTGCCACTCTTATGCCACTCAGCAGTTTGTTCTGTGACACTGAAGCATATGGCACACAATGCACATTGTTACCACTTTGCCACATTTTTATTCACTGCCTGCCATTACTGTGATCCTTGTCATTGAACTTCAGTAATGATAAGAAGTGCTCCAAACACTGTACACAGAATGCATTTATGTACCTTTATACTATTTTAACAAATAACCCAGCAGAAGATAATTTGTCTATTTTATTGCTGATATTATGGTCTTAAGACAGATTCAGTGGAATATCTATCATCTATGTACAGCATAGATATCCTAATAGAATGATCCTTTTTCATGTAAAAATGTGCAGAATACAGCAATTTAATCATAGCCTTTGGTTGGACATAGCTCAATTTTGTTATGATATTTACATTTATTTATTTGCTTGTTTGTTTGTTTTTGTATAATCTATATCTATATTCAAATTTCAGAGGAAATTGAAACCTAAGGTTTACTTTTTCTTAATAGAGAGTCTTATGAGTAAAGCATCTCATAGCAACATTGAGGTAACTATACCTACACTGTATTACTAATATAGTTCACCTCAAAGGTACTGCCCTTAGGGGAAGGTGGGGTATCTCCTGCAGTGAATCTCTATAATGCTTTGAAATTAATACAGAGAGGACTGTATGCATATGCACAGACTGAAAAGTAAAAAGCAGGAGAGAAGAGGCTCCTGTTTGGTTTCAGCCTTACTATACTTTATGTTTCATAATTTAGGTGATAGACTGAACAAATAATATTTTTTTTTTGTGTCAGGCAAAACAGGGTAGTGCTACAGTAAAAGCATAAGCCAAGCAGTAGGCAATAATTCAATACTCAATTCAGGTCTGAGATGGCTTTGTCATGCTAAGTACTATAAAGCAATTTACCTGCACTGTGAATCTCAACAGTAATGTTTCAAGAACCAGGAGGCAGACATGTAAATATATATTAGCTAGTAAATGTAACCTCATCAACAATTTGTTTTTAGTTCAATTAGGGAACAGAGCAATGGCTTAAACACATCAAAGCAAATGTAAAGCTTTACTCAGTAGCAATTAGGAACCAATATCATGTTGTTACTATAAGACAGGTACTCAAAGTTAAGTTTTAGTCACAAAAAAGGTAAGCCATGTTAGCCCAAGAACACCTCCAACATCAGGTATGCAAATATATAGCCTTGTGTTGTAAAATATATTTTTCTGTCCTAAATGAACTGAAAAAAAAGCCATCTATTGTCTGTGTTTGCAGTAGAGAATTAATGACTATATAAGAGCACAAAGAAACTCACATTAATGAACTTGGCATTGCTGAGCTCAGGCTGTGAAATGCAAATGAAAGTGATATATACAATGTTCAAAAGAAAATGTTTTTATCTCCTTTGAATGAATCCCACAATCATCACTCTCCCTATAGTGTTATACTTAAGTCAAAGGTTGATGCAGCTTGAAGAAAATAGAATCTCATAGATATGACGTAGTGCGAGTTCGCACAGTTACCTTTATTTCGTACATATGCATCCACATGCGTGTTTCTCCTCAGGGTAGACCTACATGTGAAATAATTTCAGACTGTCCACACATACTTCTATCTACACCATCCAATAACAGCATCATTCATCATAAATATGTGACATTTTAGCACTTCTTATAAAGTCAACCAGCATTCATTCATTAACAAAACCCTCAACAGCACCCATGCAACATATCCATTAGAAAAATCTGCCATGAAATAATTATTCCTAAATGTATAATATATCCTGAAAATTATGATACTAAATGTCAGGATAATGAGGGTCTATACAACTCACCTTATGAGCAGAGGGGACAAAGATTATTCTGTATTGAAGACCACAGACATTTTTTTTTAAATATCTGAATATAAGGAAGTTGTAGTTCATGCCAGAAATAAGTTCATAGGTTAGTACTAGACTAACTGCCCTTGTGAGACATTTTAAGCCTAGCCAATTATCCCTTGTGAGACTCAAATGCTGCACCTTGTGTTTGTAAGGCAGACACCTTAGCCATTAGGCCACCCTCCCAACCCCAGTGTGTATTCATGAGACAGGCTACACAAGTGTAACAGAAGATGCATTTTGGAACTACTGAGTAGTGAAAACTCATGCAAGTTTAAAATCACTGGAAGTTACCCTGGGATAAGCAGGGCTCAAACAGCAAGATCAGTATAAAGTGCAGAGTTGTAATTATTTAATCTGTCTATGGTTTGTTACATTTCACATGTTTTAAGAGTTCAGTTCTCCAAAGTATTTCATTACATAGTTAATCCCTTAATATAACATTATTTTACAGCACCTGGTTGCTTGTATCTATTACTGCAAATGACTATTTACATTTCAGCTAAAAAAGGCACTCATGTTAAACAGATTTGGACAAAAAACAGTTAAACTGAAAGAGATATCTGGTATGTGAAGAAAAAAATGTAATTTAGTAAGTAATTTGTAATCATGAAGATCCAATTATTCTGTAAACTGATAAAAGTAATTTACAAAAAGAAAATATATAATTCTCAACATTTTCTGCTTCACTGCATGTCATCTGTTACTTTTCATTCCTTCATTCATGCTTCCTCAGTTTCTTCTCATTCCTTACATGATCAAAAGACATGTCTAATAAACCTTATATCACTTTTGCAGTACTTTTAAGGATTGCTCCTGGAGTGCCCAGCATACAACACAAAAAGACAAGTGAGAAATAAAACAAGATGTTGCAGTGAACTCAATTGGTTTATGTAAGCACACACAGTATATATGGGAAAGTGTTTTCCTTGTATGCTGCATAATTTTGCTGCTTTGATAGATTTGTTTTGCACAGATATAAGAATGAATATACCTCTTAAAAGTAAGAAAAAAGAAAACTGGAGAAAGAGCAAAGTTAAGTATGTTGCATATGTATGCCAGCATGTGTTTAGAATATAATGCAGTATACAAAATATACCTCACCTGTTTGAATTTGTACTGCTTTTTATGCTGAATAATAGTGTCTGAAAGATTACTTGCACTTTTAACAGGAATTCTAATAATTGCATTCTTACTTTGCTGCTTTTCTGGGGGGTGGGAGGTGGTTGCAGTGTGCTCTGTCAGTTGCAATGTGGCTGCAATAGCATAATCGAGTTGTGTTACTTGTTTCCCCTTCCTCCATTTCCTGCAGCAGACAAAAATGTGTCTTTTCACTACCCAGCCAAGTTGCCAGAAAACTCTGTCTATTGATGTCTTCCTATCCTTTGAAACAAGCAAACAAGCAATAAGCAGTAAAAGAGAAGACATAAAATATATAATTCTTTGAGAGGGTGCTGGACTGTATGCCTTTACCAGAAATAAGACTGTTAGCTATACTGTAACAGCTCAAGCAAAGTTGGTTGTATGTCAGCTTGCGTATATTTGTATATAATTTTAAAGATCCATTCATTCTGTACATAACTGCTTTCAAGACAGATATATTATATAGAAGGACTGTGCTTATAAATTGCACACACTTGTAACTTTGGCAGAATGTATATATATTTCTGTTGCATATTTCCTTAAAAACTTATTATTTTCTTTGTCTGGGAAGCATTGTATTACCACCCCAGTAAGACATCTATGAAATGAATGCACTTATCTTTATATGTAAAATAATAGAGTAAGTGCATAGCTCAAAACCCTGAGTGAGACTGAGACAACCTAGGCTTGATTTGGAGTTACACAATACGGAGGCGTGAGCAGTAGGGCAGTAGGTAGATGGGAATGTACAGAAAGGCTTTATCTCCCACTCGGCGAAGGGGGTGGGGGGTTATCAGCTTTGATCTGCTGCACTATCAGAAAATGTGAGGCAAGTAAAGCATTACAGAGACTGGGGATATATGCACCCACCAAACAGCCAGGTAATATATAGTAGGCAGCACTTTGACCATTTACAGAAGTATGCATAAACATGTATAGGCTGCCAATGTGAAAGGGATGTTATAAATTCTCAGCAAATGGATCTAGTAGAATAGGAAAAAAGGCATCCATCCTTTTGAGCTGTTTGGGTGATGGTTGTCACTCCAATCTGAGAGTTACAGTGAGACTGAATGGTCAATGTGTACAAGGAGTAGCAATAACAATTCACTGCAGTCATATTGTTTTGATGCAATGCTATGTATTTTTTTGCATAAATATCAAACTGTTTACTTCATATAATAATGTTCTGTTAGGCACTTGGCCTACTCAGCGATTACACAGTTTGTGCTATTTGGTTTTCATTAAACATACACACATGATAGGTGGTATGGTTGACAAGCTGTTGAAGTATCAGAATTATATGCCTATTATGCTGGTATAACACAAGATCTAACTATAATACTTGACCATGATTTATTGACAATATCCATACTACTCAGGATATAGATGTAAGTAAATGGTCTTATGTAGACTAGTAGAGATTCATTGTCACAACTGCACTACAATGCAGGCAACAGCAATTATCTGTAGAACATTTTGACAAATGATTCCATAATGACATGGAGCTGGAAGTGGGTAAGAAAATGAAGCCAGAACAATATGCAAATATATAAGGTAAATACAATCACAATGTCATGCCTGAGGATTCAATAAAATCCACATAGGCTCTGTGTACAGTCTACACAGAATGTATCCATGTACACAGCCATGGCTCCACACTGGCAGCCTGCCATACATATAGCACACTGCAGCGGGAGATCACAATAACACAGATATTGAATCCATGCAAGCAGTAGTGTAGAGGCCATTCCATACTTGTGGACTGTCAAGAAAACATCTAGACAGGTGGTGAGCACAGGACAGTATTTGATTTATGTATTTATTTTTCATGTGTTGTTTTAGTGGTGCAGCGAGGTGCTTAGCAATGCCGAGCTGTGCTTATACATATACATCTGACATCTGCTATATATGTAAAAATAGAACCGGATGGTGGTGCAGCACAGTACTTAGCAATGCCAAGCTGTGCTTATACATGTACACCTGACATCTGCTATATATCTAAAATAGAAATCGGATGTATTTAATTGTTTGTGCTTAGCAATGTGCAAATTTGCACAATTTTGCTGCACATTGCTAACATGCATCTTAGTAGTATATATGAAGATATACTGCTTCCCTGTACTATCCATGTAGCTAGATAGGTTGGGTCATGACCTACAGTGTAGCAAGTCCCGGATTTGAGTCCTGACCAGTTATATGTTTTACATTTGTTGCTGTGAAAATGTGTCAGGTGATGAAACATTAGTTAAATTAAAAATTAAAAGACTGTTACATTTAGAAAAGCTGCATGATGTTAAGTACTGCTTAAACATGGTCAACAGTCTACAATGTTAGCACTTTGCTAAGCTATACTTAAATATGGCTTGTGTGGGTTTATGCCATGCTCAGCTTTGCTGAAATTATATATGTGTGTTTAATGGAGTTTATGGAGAGTTATGGGATGTGATGCTTTTTTGAAAGTTACAGTATGACATGTAAGGGCAGGAATGCAGCCTATATTAAGGCCAATAGGTGGGAATTTCACACCATTCATTGGAGTCTTCACTTGGCTGTCAATATGCCTGGTATTGTTCGAGAGGGAGCATGCTTTTGGGTGAAGAGATGGAGTGTGCAGGAGTCCACAGTGTTTGTTGGACTCCTGGTGAAGAACTATGAATCCCAGCTGCTGCAGGGTGATTGCCAGGGCTCAGAGTGTAAGTCTGAGGCCTGGGATCAGTTGAGTAGGAAACTTACCAGTGCTACTGGTATCCCCCATACTGGTGAGCAGTGTTGTCACCACTACAATGACCTTAAGTGGAGGAAGAGGGGAACCTTGGACACCTGGATCCAAGAAGCTCGGGCTGGGTAGACCCCACAGATATGTAAGTATATTTGTCAGTAGTTTAGAAATATACAAGCTGAATCTTTGCAAAACTGGTATGCATAATGGTTTGCTTCTCTTTCAACAGCTGCAGATGAGAGGGCTTGCAATGTCCATTCCCATGCAGGACGCATGGTCAGGATGAGGTGAGAGTGTGGTAAGTAGGGAAACATCAACGTAATAATGTAATGCATAACATAATCTTATAATAAATTATTTTATTATTATTTTATTGTATTTTACATTTGTTAACCGGGCTAGTCTAACTGGATATATGTCCATTTTCAGTAGAGGCCCGGGGAGAAAAGCTCCAAGCATGAACGGTGCAAAAGTTAACAATGTATAGGCATAAGAAGTATTCCAGAATAATTTAGTATTAGTCTTAAAAAGAGAAATTCATGATACATTATTGAACTACAACAGTTAACAATTTATAAACATACATAGCTATCATAGAGAGTAAATAAAAATACATTTCAAATTACAGCAAGTTTAATAGAGACTCTACTAACTGATAATTCATCACACAATAGAAGGTATGTGCAAGTCTCAGGTAGGGAGGAGAGGACAAGTGGTGTATACATCATTCAAAAGAAGGAGAAGTAATATGAATTGGATAGTTAAGTAAAAGGAGTAGGGAAAAGGGGTAATTAAAAAATAAAAGTTGAGAGACCAATGTCAGTCAGGGTTAGTGCATGGACAAAGCCAATGAGTTTTTAGATGTTCTTTTAGGTGTTTTTTAAAAAGAAAAGTAGATGCAAGAGTAGATATTTCCGCAGGAAGCTGGTTCCAGATTTTTCCTGCAGTGTTTGAGAAGAGAGAATACCCAGCTTTGTTATTAGCTTTATTAGAGGCAACTAGAAGCTTATTAGCAGAGTGGAGTGTGGATACATTTGTATAGGGTGTAATTAGATTAGTGAGGATAGGTGTGTTGTTAGGGTGGTGTAGGATATTTTGAGCAATAAGTAATTGTTGACAGAGTATATGGTTTTTCAATTCTAGCCATCCTAGTTGTTTGAGGTTAAGGCAGTGGTGAGTTTTAAAGGGGGAGCGTGTGATGAATCTAGCTATGCTATTATAACAGGTGGAGAGTTTCAAGAGATTAGTTTTGGATAGGTTAGTATAAATGATAGAGGCATAGAAAAGGGTAGAAATAAGGTGTGCTTGGGCAATAGTTTTCTTAGCAGAAGGGGTAAGGAAGGCTTTGATTCTATAGAGGGTACCAAGTTTTTTATTAACAGACTTTATAGTGGAGTTGATGTGTTCGTCAAAGCTGAGGCGATTATCAATAGTTACACCTAGAAGGCTGGTTATAGTATCTGGGGTAATGATAGTACCATTGTTGGAGGTTAAAGAGAGGAATGGAGTAGGTGATTTGTGAGTAGGGGTGAAAAGTAGTAATTTAGTTTTTTTAGGATTTAGGAGGAGGTGGTGTTGTGTAAACCAGTTTTCAGCATTTTGAAAAACGGTTTGGGTAAGAGAGTGTAGAGTGGCTCTGTTCTTGGCGGTACTGATTAAGGTGGAGTCATCAGCATATTGAATACATGTGGCTTGTAGTATGGCATCATGTAGATTGTTAATAAATTAAGAAAACAGAAGGGGACCTAGGATAGAGCCCTGGGGTACTTCGATATTGACTGGTAGTAGTGAAGATAAATTGTTTTGCCAAAGAACAGCTTGCTATCTACTTTCCAGATATGACCTAAACCATTGTATAGCTTGAGAGTTGAGAGAATGCGCAATTAGTTTGTCAAGTAGTGATTTGTGGCTAACCCTATCAAAGGCTTTAGACAGGTCAATAAATAGGGCAGAGGAGAAAGAGTTATTGTTACGATTTTTATTTATGGAATCTGTAAAGGATAAGAGGGCAGTCGATGTGCTGTGAAATGGCCTAAAGCCATGTTGGCAGTTTGCAAGTAGGTTATTTTGTAGTAGGTGAGTAAGTAATTGTTTGTGAACACATTTTTCCATTATCTTAGCTAGAGGGGAAAGTAAGGCAATAGGGCGATAGTTAGAAAGCTCAGTAGAAGGACCACCTTTGTGTAGTGGGATAATATGGGATATCTTCCATAGTGCAGGGATTTTGCCTTCTGTAATAGTCCTGTTGATAATGATGGAGATTGGGTATGCTATGGCTTTTGCGGCTATTTGTAGGAATTCGGAAGGGAGACGGTCAGCGGAAGGGGTGCAAGGTTTAAGTTTTCGAAGTAGTTTACAGATGAGGGATGTAGATA
Organism: Protopterus annectens; assembly: GCF_019279795.1. NCBI lineage: Eukaryota > Metazoa > Chordata > Ceratodontiformes > Protopteridae > Protopterus > Protopterus annectens. The sequence goes on from NC_056728.1 coordinate 1,032,983,202, forward strand.
CTGGTTGAATCTGAAAGGTAGGTAGGGGACTATTACAGGTGTTAATTTGGAAAGTGGTGGGAGGTGGTAAAGAATTAGCTAGTGTTAGAATGGCTTCGGTAAAGTAGTTATTAAAGGCATTGGGGATCAGGGTGGAATTATTATGGTTGAAGCCAGTTGGATCTGGAGTAGTGATGTTGCCTGGATGAAGGAGTTTGTTTATTCCTGACCAGAACTTTTGAGGAGTGTGTTGGTAGGTTTGTTGTAATTGAAGGTAGAAATCTTTTTTATCTCTAAGAATATCCTTCTTAGTGGCGTTCCTTAGCTGTTTATAGTGAATGTGATTTGTTGGGCATTTGGTAGCTCTCCATTTTGCCCAGATTTTATTTCTAAGGAGTATCTTCTGCCTGGTTTGTTTTGTGAGCCAAGGGGCTGATTTAGTTTTTATTCTAGTAGTGTGTATAGGAGCATGGCAGTCAAGGATTTGAAGAAAGTTAGTGTTAAAGTACTTAATGGATTCATCAAGTTCTAGATGGATTAGTGGTGACCAGTCACATGCTTGCAGCTCCGTTAGGAAGCTGTCAGGATTAAAGAATCTTTTTGAGCGAGAGGTTTTTATGTTATGAGTGTTTGGATAATGGACTTTTTGTCTAATAATGTAAGTAAGCATGTGGTCACTGATATCATCAGGAAGGGTTCCTGGAGTATAATTGTTAGGGTGACTATTAATAAGGATCCAATCCAGAGTAGTTTCCTTGTTACTGGGTTTGTGGATTCTTGTGGAAGTTGTTATTAATTGTGTGAAACCGAAGAGGTTTATGTGATTGGTAGGGTTCATAGAAGTACAATTGGACCAGTCTATGTTAAAGTCACCAAGCACAATGGTCTCCTGGGGTAGTTGGGTAGAGAGATGAAGAAGTAGGTTCTCAAGAGTACTGGTATTATTACCTGGGGGTAGATACATACAGAGAAGGTAGATTGATTTGGAATTATTCATTTGGAGTTTGGTAGTTAGGATTTCTGAACTGGTGGCAAATGATGGTAGATCATTAATAGGGGTAATTTGGAGGTTAGATTTATAAATAATGGCTATACCTCCACCTTTTTTGGTTTTACGGTCATTTCTAAGGATATTAAATCCTGGAGGGGTAATTTCCTGGTCTAGAGTAGATGGTTTAAGCCAAGTTTCTGTAAGACATAGTATGCCAAATGAGTGAACATCAAGGAGAGAATGTAGATGGGAAATTTTATTGTTTACACTTCTAATGTTAAGGTGGCCTATTAGGAGGGAGTTGCATGGTTTTGTTAGTGTAGAGACTGTAGGTGATGTTAAATTGATTTGGTTGTTGGTATAGTTATTATTTGGGCCAGGATTTGGATGGATATTAGTTACAGAGATTGTAGTCTTAACAGTCAAGTATGACATACCTGGGACATGTAACATGTTTAGTAATGTGTCACTGCCTACCTGAAATGGTAAAGCAAGTTAAATCAGGCAAACATGCAGTACTGTGTAGCATAGCTTCCAAACATCAGTTAATATTGTGGTCTACCAGTATTAAGAGTCACTATTCTTGTCTGATTATTGTCTGAAATATTCTGTACGTTTCACTCAATTAATGGACAGGGTATATGGGTTATTTATTAGATGTCTTACACAGCTACCCATGGTCTACATACCAGACTTGAATCAACATTAATCAATAAAATCTAAAGGGTCATGTGATTTGATACATAATTTTTTTTCAAATAAACAGTGTTCACTAGTCCTGTATTCACTGCATGTGTATTCTAATCTGACATCAGTCAACTGTGAAATGTGAATGAATAAAGAATGCAACAAAACCTGTCTGAAATAAATGTAGTACATTACCTAGAGTAAGGTTCAAGTCTGTGTTCTGCTCATTCTATCTGACATAATACTATATATTCCACCCAAGCAATGAACATGGTATATGGGTAAAGTTACTGAAGTCCTGGACAGCTATCCATGTGTCTAAATGACAGATTTTAGGGAATTTTTCCAATGCAGTTTAAATCAGGAGTGTGCTTTTATAAGCAATCTTTTCAAATAAGTGTTCATTATTTCTGTGTGTTCTAATCTGACACCAGTCAACTGTTCAATGTTAATGAATAAAGAATGTAGCCACAAATGTCTGAAAAGAATGTAGTGCAATAACGAGATCTCATTCTGCCTGAAATAATGTTGTATGCTCCAGCAAGCAATAAACATGGTATATGGGTAAGTTAACTGAAGTCCTGGACTGCTATCCATGTGTCTAATACATCAGAGTTCAGATACGCATGTTTTGCAGTACCCAGAGTAATTGTCGAGCCCCAGTTCAGATAATTTCCTTGAAATATGCTGTATTTAGTAAATGAACAGGATATATGGTTAGATCAACAGACCTACACAGCCATACATGTATGTAACTGCCAGATTTCATATGACATTAATCATTAGAGTATAAAAGGACATGGGGCTTTGATAGCTGCTGTATTCAGCTAAAGTGCTCATTATTCATATGATCAATGCATTTGGCTTACAATGTGATACCACACACAACTATGCATAATTGTAAGTGAAGGATTTCACACAAAATGTTGCAATAAAAGTCACAAAGGAGAAGAGCCTATTGATAATTCATGATATTGAAATAAAGTGTGCATAATTCCTGCAGTCTCTTATTGTGGGTACTAATCCCTTGGCAGCCAGCTGATAAATAACCAGCTGTCAAGGGTACTTAGTGTACACAAATATACCTCTCAATTATCATGCTTTTGAAGAATGGTCTTCCTATAGCTTCAGTTTATCATCCCTAACCTGGTTCTATAGCTATCTTTCCAATCAACAAGCTACCAAATGGGATAACTCTCTTTTCTTCCCTACTTCCCATCTCAGAAGGTGTACTCCAAGCTTCTATACTCAGCCCTCTTCTCTTCTCTTCATCATATTCACAAACAGTCTTAGTTCTGCTACTCAACAAGCCTCCATAGTACAGTATGCAGATGATGCTACTCTTATCGTTCAGCTACCTCACCCCAGGAACTTCACCTAAAAATGCAAACTTCTTTTCAGGACATTGAAAAATACCTCTTGGCACACCAACTAATACTAAACCACAACAAAACTAAGATAATAGTTTTCAGAAACAAAAAACACAATCTTTCTCTCTCCCCCATCACAATCTTCTCCTCAAATGGAACCAAAATAGTACCCACTAACCAGACTAAACATCTTGGAGTCACTATTGACAATAATCTAACATACAATAAACATATTGCTTTACAATCAAAAAGTCCATATCAAACCTGGCACCCTATACAGGGCCAAACCATACCCAGCCCCTAATGCCAGGCTAGCCACTACCCATTCACACCTCTTACCCACCTTCCTGTACGGTTCACTCATATTCACAAATCTGAGAAAAACAGACCTCAAAAACCTTGAATCATGCTACAATAAAATAGCAAAATATGCTGTGACACCCATGCACTGGCCCAGTAATCAAGGAACCTCAATCCTCACCACTAGCACTTGTGAGGGGCATGCACATTGGGAAGGATAACAAGTACACACACAGTAAAGTACACTTTCTGTTAAGAGCACACAGAGATCACAATCAGTCTGGGCTGGTTTCGTCCTTTCTCTCCAGATCACCAATAAAACTCCCCACTGACACACCTATAGGGTTCAGATCCCAGCCAAGTAGTCAAGCCAAAACCTCCAGTACCTTGTCTTTCCAGCCAATGCTTCATGTCCCTTCACAAGTAGCTGACACACACACACACACACACACACACACACACACACACACACACACACACACACACACACACACACTTTGAGATTTCATTTATATACAATCACAAAGACACTCCTGGGGAAGGCTGGCACAGGTTCTCTAGTTATACCTCATCCTGCCAGGCTATAAGGTAGAAATCGCTGCCGCCAACTACTCTTATCAGCTACTAATAAGGCCCTTCCCAAAGGGTGACCAATTTCACTGTGTAATATTACTGTTATCCAAATAGTAAGTGTGCCCCAGGACTAAAGCTATTGGAGTGGCTTAGAAAGTATCATCAAACACATGCAATGTACTCTATGAGCTTAAATTACCTTTACATAAAACAGACACAGTTGAAGGGTTCAAAAATATTTAATAATAAAAACACAAGACAATACTTATTACTTCAACACAATGACATTACATAGTTCAGAAATCACAGGAAACATTTAAAATAATATTGTAGGATAGTCTGACATAAATATAGAAAACAGCTAGACTAATATGGCTACATTTCTATCTAACGCTAAGAGAAATACTAAGATCTAAGATCCTACTTACAGAGAAAAGGCAGAGTGCTGATCAGTTTATGTCTTCAGATTCAGACAAAATCCAAAATGCTCTCTTTTTCTCTCTGGGAAAGTCTTAAATTGAAAAAACAGTACTGATGAGTCATTTCAGATTACATCATTCTTAACAGTTCTGATTTAGATTCCCAGGCACACAGAAACTCAGAATTTACATCTCTTAGTAAGCTGCACCTGGCCAGAAACCCACAGCAATAAAAGGCATTATACATGTAAAACCATAGTAATTACCTCTTAAATCAAGACAATAGAAAGAATTTCCCAGCCCAAACATCCTGTCACTGAACTTGAAATCAAATGGTCATACAATGCCTGACTTATCAGCTTTCTTCCAGCAGAGTGCACTGTGGTTACATTTTTGAAACTCAGTACAATATATAGTTTATACATAACATATAGTTCTCTTTACATTTGTAGAACAAGCCTGTGGATTACATTAATATTTACAATGACATAGAGTTATTTAAAAAATTCTATCTAGCTAGGCTGACAGCCTTCACATATGCCACAAACCATACTCACAGATTTCACCACTGCTCAGCTCTCTCACAGCTAAAATGGCTAGAATGTCCCAGTCTTTTATCACTCAGTCAACTTACCTGAGCACATAAATTAGTCCAACAACCTAGCAACTGCCCAGCCATTTCCAACTTACTCCAACCTAGAACAAATCCCAGATCTTCTAACAAGCTTATGCTAAATGTTTGCCCCCCCACAACTATCATGGTGACTCACTCTATTTTCACAAAATTGCCAAATTTGGAACACTCTTCCTGAGACCATAACAAAAAACCCTAACCACTATGAGTTCAAAGTACTCCTGAAAAATCACCTTGTTACTCATTGGTTGTGTTCTTGCCACACTCCAGACTAAATGTTTCCCATTTGTTTTACTTTTATCCACATCATATACCTACTTTCCCTTTATTCCTGATGCTCCTAGCAGTCCATATAACCACTTCATCTTCAACTAAATTCCTTATTTTTCTTCTCTATGCAGAATTTCTCATCTCTGTCCCACTCTTGCTTGCTGCATAAATTATATTTTCTGCTACTCATACATATATTTATATATTGTATGATTATAACCATGCCTGTCCTTGTAGTTTGTCCTGAGTTCAATGCTATGTTTTCTCTGTATATTTAATTTCTCTGTTATTACTTGTTTTGTTATATAAATTACTATGGTTTGTATGGAAGTTTGTATTTCACTGTAGTAGAGCTTTTCACCCCAGGTCTCCACCGAAAATGGGCTCCTTGCCCAGTTGAACACTACCCTGTTAACAAATGCAATAAATAAATAATAAATAAATAAATATATAAATAAATAAATAGTCCCCCATATCACTGATCCTTGATTAACAAATATATTACATTACTTGGAATGCAATTTGTTGGCAAATCCATTTACAGAACACCTTGGTATTAATGTACAAGCATACTATCTAAAACAGTTCCCTGTAGTTGTGCCTGTGTACCAACAGTTAGTGCTTAGCCCATACTCTCCCATGTTATCAGGTTGAGAGGTATGTATATGCAACATCATCTATACAAGAATTACAGCCACTGTACTCCCAGTGTTCACCTCGTGGATCACTCCAGTGGCTCTACTTGATACAGGCACAGGGCACTTCTATGGGCTAGGCTTGTAGAGGCTCCAGGGCCATTAGCTTAGTATACACCTATGAACCTGTGAACAACGGATGTATGTATTCGTAGTCAGTGTAGAAATATTATCTGTGAAGTAACGAATGGTATGCTTTTCCCTCTCTCCCCACGCCTTATCTTTTTTTAATTTATTAATGTTATTTATTCTTATGATTTGATATTAATATTTGTAACTAACTGTTATGTTGGTCTTATGTATTATTTCATACTGGTTTTCTGTCAACATACTTTCCTTAATGTTATTTATTGTTTGTTCCTCATAATATTCCTTTATATGTTGTTTGATTAATCAGTATTATCGTCCATTATGTTAATACTAAAATTGTTTGGTTATTTCTTTTGTTACCTTATGTTTATTATTAATTTACTACAGAGTGACAAGGTTGGCCAGTTCTTGTCAATTCACTTACCTTGGCTTCCCCAGCTGTAGCAGCAGGGACCAGCACATCTGGGCCATGGTCTGGCAGTGACCCCTCTGCTGCCCCTGCACTACCTGCCCACAGGCTGTGGCTGAGCCCCCCTCTGGAAGTGGAGATAGTGGGGGTGATTTTGTCACCCATGAGGATCTGCCAGGTATGCTGCTTGGGTTGCTGCACTGAACTGTTGGTGCATGCCTACAACAAATGGAGAGCATACTGTCCATCATTGTGGGGCAGCCTTGCCCCATACACCAGTGTCCACCACTGCCACCAAAGAGGCAGTGAAGAAGCAGTGCTGACAGTCCCATGGGTGAGGACTTCAGTCTCACTGCTACTATGTGTGACATTCTTGGGACTGGGATTCCATAATATCCTCCCCATCCAAGATATTCACCCCCTCCTGTGTCACACACCGACCCTGTCTGCTGTCTTATCTGTCTCCAAAAGCTTCCTCACATTCACAACTTACCTCCCCCACATGTGCCTATGTCTCTTCCCAAACATTCTACTCTCACCTTAAAAAAAAATAGAAACCTGTCCCAAAAAAATGTTGTGCCATACATAGCTCTCCATTTCACACACATGTCCACTGGACACACTTAATTTTGTCCTAATGGCTTAGCAATGCACTTATGTTGTCATCACCCCTCTCTGGGTGTGAAATTCCAAATTCAGCTAAAAATATGTGAAAGTGCACAGTTGTTGCTGTTCAAAAAATGGATAGCTATGGTTCTCTTCTACACCCCTCCTGCAAATCCCTACCTGCCTTTCACTATGTTTTTCCCCCTGCTTGCACCCCATTTCATCACTGTCCTATCTCCCCATTTTTTTCTTTAAAGATTTTTGCAGGACTTGGTGCGGCATGCTGCATTGCTTAGTTATTCTAACTAGCACTACATTGATATAAGCTTTTGAAACAATAATACTCATGTTCAAAAAGTACACCTACACTCTATTTTGAACCCAGGATCATCGCTCCTGCAGAACAGTGGATCAACCCACCAAGCCACATAGCTGCTAATTAACACAGGTGTATTAATGAAAACAGAGTAATGCAAAAGTTTCCATCATTAAGCGTGTTGAAGCGATGCTGCACATCATGCCACACTGTGCAAATCAGCTAAGAGATTAATAGAAAAATAGGCACTCTAGTACAGAGATACATCACTGTAAAGGCACACACAAACTCAGATGTAAGTCAGGTATCTAATAGCAGGTAACCCTGCAATTATATGTACAACATGTAAGAATACACTTGCTAAAACCTTAATTGAAAACAGGTTTTTAACTGGTACTCTAGTATACAAATACAGTACTCTAAAGCCATACACAAATATACAGAGCTGACTATATTTTTTTGGTTATAGAGTTTGTTAATTGTTGCTTAGATCTCTGTTGAAACTGTTGTCTCACTGTTCTGAGAGACTGATTGGCAAATATACAGAGCTGAGAATATTTTTTTGGTTTTAAAGTTTGTACTGTTAGTTGTTGCTTAGATCTCTGTTGAAACTGTTTTCCCCACCCCACCCCCATTTTCTGCCATGTCTTCAGTTGGTATAGCAACAGCTGCATTCAAATTGCTGGAACCTGTGTTCTGAGAGACTGCCTTACAGATTATCTGCAAATATACAGAGCTGAGTATATTTTTTTGGTTATAGAGTTTGTTAATTGTTGCTTAGATCTCTGTTGAAACTGTTGTCTCACTGTTCTGAGAGACTGATTGACAAATATACAGAGCTGAGAATGTTTTTTTTGGTTTTAAAGTGTGTACTGTTAGTTGTTGCTTAGATCTCTGTTGTCCCATCCACTCTCCCTATTTTTGGTTTGTAGTTTAAATTTGGTGGCTTTTGCAGTTGCTCGCCCCACTGTCGATTTGATCTGGGACACTCCCCCAGTCCCATCTCTTTACCACATTCTGTCTAATAAACTCTTTCTGCTCTTGCTTTTAGTCCTTTTTAATTTAATTGCATTTTGTAAACTGTGTTTTGTCTAATATTCTGCATATTCAAGTGTGCTAGCTTGCACTGCATGTGAATTGTTTTTACTACTGTTTTTGCTACTTTTCTGTAAAAAAAAAAAACTGTAAGCCTGTTTCCTATCTTTCCTGTAACTAGTGTTCCAGATACAGATTTGCTGTATCCAGGACTGTATGTAAGCTTCTAAGCACCCCAAGCCTTTCTGTGTTGGAGGGAAGCCTTCTAGCTTATCAGTGGGAGTGGTAAGCACTAGGTAACCTGTCTACCACATAAGGAGTGGTTCTAGCCCAGATATTGTATTTATTGGCCGTTTGGGCAATCTTCCATCTCTATCAACGTTCTGATTTGAAAGCCTGCATTTGCACTTGTTTCTGTCCTGTCACTCATCTAGTGCAGATACAGATTCTTAGTTTTAGCACTTAAATTTGCTTGTTCATGCTCAGCACTTGTTCAGAACTTGTAAGCACTAAATAAGCTACTAATTACTATAGCACTCAATCTTCCTCATTACCTAGAGGAAAACAGTCTTTGTACTTACTTTTCTCACTTGCTTAGAGGAAAAACAGCTCTTATGCTCACTTTCCTCACTTATCTAGAGGAAAATAGTTTTTTATTCAGGCATGTCCAAGGGTCAGCTCCCAGTGTTCTCTCATGTCTATCTGATGAATCTGGGCATCCTGAGGCAATGTAGAAATTGCCTCATGTACACAGACAACCCTCTCCTCTTACCACCCAACAGTACAACCTGTGAAAGATGCACTTATCTAGCCAAACTGGAGGTAAAGCTCTCTCTAACCAAGACTGAACTTGACAGTCATGCAGAGAAGGTAAACATTTGCACCACACCACACTCATCACATAGTCTCACTAAATCTACACCATCAAAATCCACACACAGTAACACAAAAACATTCGCAGAGGCTCTCAATAATAATCTGTCTAAGCAACAGAGACCTCCAAAGCAGAAAAGCAAGCAACCTCCATCCCCCAACACAACCCAAATGACACATTGCCCACAGACTCAGTGTGCCACTCAACCACAGCCAATAAGGCAAAACGAGGTGCCCAACACACTAGTCATAGGTGACTCTATAGTCAGGCACACTGATGTCCCAACCACCAGGCTAAACAAGGAAAAGGTTACTGTCAGCTGCCTGTCGGGTGTCAGAATCTGCCACATAACCCACGCACTCAGGTCACTTCACAGCAAGTACAAATATGACTCTGCCATTGCCCATGTTGGTGTAAATGACCTGAGATGTACCTTCCTGGACTACATGAAAAGAGACATGGAAGAGCTCTCCGATCTTGTAGCCCAGGCAGGTATGACCCTAGCCTTGAGTAGCATCCTGCCATTGCCCAGAATGATACCGCAGTACAAGGACAAAATGATTGACTTCAACAATTGGCTAAGCTTCTGGTGTCATTCTAAGGGGATCCAGTATCTGTCTGCTTGGGATGACATGGTCGACAGACCATGATGCTTTGTCACAGATGGCCTGCACCTGTCACCCCTGGGATTCCAGATACTGGCTAAGGCTCTTGCTGCCCATATAGTGCTTTTTTTAGGCAAGGTTCAAATAACAAATTCACCACCATAACAGGAACAGGCAAGCAAAAACTGAGGGTAATGCTACTCAGTGCTAGAAGTCTAAATCCCAAAATGCACTCACTCGAGACACTACTTAAAATTGAGAACATCGATATCTGTGCAGTGACTGAGACCTGGTTCAAGGCTCCAGAGAGCACTCCTGCACTACCAGGCTATAACTCATACCACACTTTTCGGCCAGGTAACCTGGACCAAAACACCAAAGGTGGAGGTGTGTCAGTATTCATTAAGGATATCCACACCTCCAGGTTAGTTGCTCAGCATAATGCATCTGATGTTATCCAAGTGCAACTAACTCTGGGCAAAACTGCAATCCAAATTGCAGCTTGCTACATATCCCCCACCATGCCCCAGGATTCCCACTCCTCTTTTCTTGATGTACTGGAAAATATTAGGGTAAAACCGAACACCCTAATAATGGGCGACTTCAACTACCCCACCATTAACTGGGAAAACTACTCGTGTACCAACTCCTTAGCTCAATGCTTTCTGGAATTCATAAACTCCAATGCCCTAGATCAACTTATCCACACCCCCACCAGGGGCAACAATATCCTAGACCTAGTCATTACCAACATGAGTGACTGGTGTTCCACATCTGAAGTCAACTCCTCGCTGGTCCGATCTGACCATAAGCTTATCACCCTTGATATCCACGTCCCGTCCCCACCCCCTCATTAAGGAAACCACAGTAAAAAATTTCTCCAAAGCCAACTACATGCTTCTTAAGACAGAAGTGGTGAACTTCATGACACCCATGCAGATGGACAATACAGTTACAACTGCTAAATCCTACACAAATGCACTCTATAAGCACTTACACAAGTGCATGGATCGTGCTATCCCAAACAGAACCAAGATGCTATCCTCCAAAAAAAAGGAAGCCAATCTGGTGGTCCCCTGCCATAAACAAACTGTACAACAGAAGGAAGAAACTGTTGCAAAAGAGAGTAAAATCCCATGAGTGGAGGAGCTCGCTGGTCAGCCTCAGTAAAAAGCTGAGATCCCTTATAAGATCCTTCAAAGCTAGCTACAAAAACAAAATCACCACTAAATCCAAGGACAACCACAAAGCATTCTATAGCTATGTCAAGAATCTAGATGGCAACGTCCAGATCTGCTCTGAGTTACAGCACAAAGGCACGAAAATTACAGAACCAACTGATATTGCCAACATCCTGGCAGATCGGTTCAGTGCTAACTTTACCCCCCTCTCACCCCCTAAAGGGCCCATATCTATACAGAAAGAATGCAGACTCCCTGTAATCACAACTACGCAGGTAAAAGCTGCACTCTCTAAAGCCAAAAACACAGCATCCATGGGACCAGACAGCATCCCAGGCTGCGTTTTACACGAACTTCAGAACAAACTGGCTCCCACTTAAGCACCATGTTCAAAAATAGCCAAGGATCAGGCTTTGTGCCCATGAATGGTGCACAGCAACAGTTATCCCACTTCACAAAGGGGGATCCATCATTGATCCCAGGAACTATCGACCTATTAGCCTGAAGAGCCTGGTCTGCAAGGCCATGGAACGTATCATCATGGAACTCATAAACAAAGACATTGGTAACCTCCAAACTCTGGATCCCACCCAGGTCAGGTTTGTGAAAGGCAGATCATGCCTCCTGAACCTGATCGACTTCTTTGAGGCAGTCATCAAAGCCATGGATGAGGGTAAGGTGGTTCACACAGCTTATCTTGACCTCACCAAGGCTTTCAACACCATCCTCCATTCTGGAATTATAGCTAAACTCACTAAACTAGGTATAAATCCCTACGTCACAAGATTGCTTGCCAACTGGCTCACTGACAGAACCCACACTGTAAAAGGTGCAGTCTCCAAACCTGACCTCAAAGCAGTGACAAGTGGAGTACCACAAGGTTTCATCCTGGGACCTCTCCTATTTGGTATCTACTTCTGTGAAGTACAGGCTAACACAGAAGGCCTCTGGCTAATGAAGTTCACAGATGACTGCAAACTAGGAGCCATAGTCAAGTCCCCACATGATGTGGACATCCTACAGAAGGGACTCACTGAGACAGATGCCTGGTGTCAAAGCCATGGCCTAAAGCTCAATGCCAAAATGTGCAGTGTCATCCCCTTTGGTAAAAACTCTGTCCCCATGAACTACTACATAGGCAGCAATCTACTTAACACCAAATGCGTGATAAGAGACCTTGGGACCCAGGTGGACAGTAGTCTCTCCTTTGATAGTCACATCACCACAGTAGACAGGAAGTCATTCTATGTGGCACACCTCATCACAAAGGGGTTCTCATCCAGGAAGAAAGAGGTCATTGTTCCCCTCTACTCATCACTCATTAGACCCATTATAGAGTACAATGCCCCTTTTGGAATGTACCTCACAAGACATCTGCGGCAGCTGGAAAGGTCACAGAAGTACCTCACAAAGAGGATTACTGGCCTCAAACATATGCCCTACATTGTCCACCTCAAAAAACTCCAGCTTTACTCCGTAGCATATCGCCTACTCCGAGGTGATCTCTGCCTAACATATAAAGCTATGTCAAACCCAGAGCTGTTGGACATGCTACAACTAAAGAAATCCCAATCCCTCTGAGCTACATTCTCTAGGGTCCTAAACCTTGTCAACTCAATAAATAGGACATGCTGGAGGGATAGATTCATGTCCCAGAGACTCCCTATACTCTGGAACAAGCTATCCATCTATGTCAAGGAAAGTTCTTCATTATCACTCTTCAAGAAGAATCTTGATGAGTGGATGGGAAATAGGAAATACACCCCGGGGATCACTTCTGTGTCTCTGCTGGACAGTGGCATAGGAAAATAACTTTCTTGGGTGGCGTAAGCTATGGTACCTTGCTGGCTAGGCTTGTGTAGGCCCTTGGACCGATAGCCTAGTACCTACCTATGAATCTATGAACCTATGAACACATAGTAATAGATGTAAGTGCAGTATTTAACAGCAGATAACTGTGCAAAGATAACTACAACATGTAAAAACACACCTGCTATAACAGTAACTCTGTAGCTCAGTCTGTAAAATGCATTGAAAACATTACTTTTTGGTACACATGGTCCTGGGTTCAATGATAGCTGCATCTACCAATGAAAATACATGTATGTGGGTATCAACATTATCAATTGTGATATGTCTGTTTGTCTCATCACCTATGTATCCCCCCAAAGCAGTACAGTTGGAATGTCTACCTCTAAATAATAGAGTCACCTCACAGTAAGATGTTGTCCTGTTCGATTCTCAGCTAAAGCGTCTTCTGTGTGGAGACATGCGTGAATGGGTATACCTTCGTTGAAGGTTGTGCATCAGGGCTGGCAACTCGGCATGTAAAAATCTACTGCCAATCATTAGCAGACCGGAGTTCTGCTGTGGCGACCTCTAACCAGGAAAAGCCGAAAGACACAACAACAACATATGATTACAGAAAAACCCACTTAGCTAGTCCTAGTACAACACTGGAAATTGCAGAGAATGTCAGGTCATGCATTAGCCTGAATTCCGAGAGGATACTGAAGTGTGTACTGAAATTGTGGCCCAGTAATATCAGACTGTAGCCCACAATGATTTGCTGGTGATATCACAGACAACCACAGGTACACAAGTAACATACATATATGGAGGTTGAGCTAGACGCAAGGGTTGCCAGCACACACTTAACAAGGGGGCTACCATGACATAACACATGACTTGGCAGTTGTCCAACTGTGTGACATCATGGCTAATGTGCCCCCTACCTTTTTCTAGTACACACCAAGCATTTTACCTTCTACTGTGTTACTGATACCATTGGCTAACATACTTACCTGAAACACATACCTTTATTCCCAGTGGGATGGGTCCCCACAATCTGGCTCTGCCTATACAGCAAGGCTGCCACAGGTTCAACACTTATTCTTAAAGCTTGTTGTCCTACAAAGTGTTCACCCTCTATAGTGTCAGTGTGTACATAGTTTTATGGGGGTGTCAGATATTTTTTTTTTCGGGGGGTAGTTGCAGTTTGAATCTCATGCTTAGTTTGTGACCAACATACCAATTAACATAGTAGCTACTGTAAATGTCAGATATTTGGATGTATTAGCCTGTCATACTACAACATGTGGTGCTGTGTACATTACCTCTCCCTCAGATTTTCGCAGGACCATCAGGTATCAGATGGGGCCATGCTCTTCTTCCTGGTAGCAAAACACTGTTTTGTTATTAGTGCAATGTATTTGCTAAAGTGTCATCCCAGGCCTGCTGGCTGGATTGATGTACTGCCTGCATGATTGCCAGTGGCACAGATATTTTCCAACTGAACACAGTTTAGAGTCATACCTATGCCTTGTGGGTGTGACTGCACTGATAGATGTGACAGTATTTTCAGGACATTACAGATTGCAGAGTTTTGCCAAATGTCAACAGTGTACATCACTGTTGATCATGCAATTATTGATAAAAACACTTTATTTACAAGTAACTACAGATGTTTGTTAGAAAATGATGTCCTCATGTCCTAATATACGAGGCTGGGAATTAAACAAGTCTGTAATACTGACAGCATTGTATACAGCTTAATATTTATTGCAAGACAGTACTGCACAGCATAGTAGTGCAGGTATTAATGTACTGCTTTTCCCTTTTTATTACAAGTGACCTAGGGGGTTGGGCTCTGTCCCCTTCACAACCTGATGTCAGTGTTTCTTCAGACTCTGCTGATGATTGCTGCCAAAGTGAGACACAAGTGGGGGTTGCAGAGGCTGAATCTATCACAGAGTTTGACATTCCTCTTCTGTCCTCATTATCACTGTACACAGTCAGTATGCCTATGCATACCCAGTCCCCTGATGCCATAGATATTGGACAGTCAGAGGGTGGGGACATTGAACAGGAAAGTGTGGCTACTATGCCTGAAATGTGTGTCAATACTGGCCATAGCCAAAGAGATGGCAAGGTTCCACATAAGTGGATTGCTAGGGGTGCTCATAGTAGGCCTGCTGTCCTTCCACCACCTGTTGCAGGTGTCTCATCACTTGTCACTCAGCATGCATTTAGAGTTGTCATGGTGGCACAGGCATGACATCTCCCTGTATGGCAGCCAAAAGGAACTCCAAATGAATACTCAGGGTTATGGATGCAGCACAGTCTGACATCCATGACTGCATCCACCACATTGCTGATACCCTGGATCTGTTGACTGATGCAGTGGAAAAACATTGGTCTGAGGCAGACTACAGAATATCTGTCTTGGAACGCACATTGTCTGTGATGGAATATCTGGTTGGAGTTCAGCATTGGACTCGTGGACATAGGTCAGCAACTACATCTGCTGAGAGTTCACGTGGTTGTACATTCAGTGCTCCAGAGGAGAGTGTGCTGTCTACACCAAGATGTGGCAGGACATGGGCTCATGGTCCTGGGTGTTCCCGTGGAGGACATGGTCCCAGCAGACAGCAATCACCCTCAGGTAGTATTTTATTTATTTATTGACATTTGTTAACTGGGTTAGTCCATCTAAGCCAGGGGCCCATTTTCAGTGTAGACTCAAAGAGAAAATCTCCAGAAGAATTATACACAGTACAGTTGAAAAAAAAATAAATTACAAATTATTACAATAGTTGAAAAAATGTTGCCAGTTGTTACTGTAGTTAATAAAAAATATAAAGATCAGCAGACAACATAACAGTAGTGAACAGTCCAAAAGTAATAATTAACTGGTCGAAAAATATTGCATATAGGTAAATTCAAATAGTGTAAACATTTAAACAGAGAGCAATTGGTATATAAAGACTGGACAGGAGTAATATGAGAGTCAGTTGTAGTATAAAGAAGTTAAAATGAAAAGAGGACAGGAAGGGTCAAGCAGGGGTTGACATGGACAGGACCATGTCTTTTGTAGAAAGAGTTTAAGTTCTTTTTTAAAAAGGTACTTTTGATGAATGCTTCTTATGTTAAGGGGGAGCGAGTTCCAGACATGTGCAATGGAATGTTTGTAGAGGGGCTGACCTTGGGTATTGAGGTGCCAGTGCAACTCCTTGCAGAGCCAGTTCCCATGTTCAGGGGTGGAGACAGTGAATTGTCAGCTCTACCATGCATAGTTCAAAGCTGTCCAACATACAGACACATAGGGCTAGCACTGAGCTTGACTCTGTTCACTCAGACACTCACACACCACTGTCAGAATCAGGTCACCTACAGACATACACAGCATTTATCCATGGTCCATCTTGCCTGCTTTCCTTCCTGACTCACACACATTCTTGCCAAACTGTTGGGCCAGCCTAAGTCTCCTGCACCCCCATACAACACCCTGTGCAAGTGATATCTGTGCCACATTGCTGTCATCCTTCTCATTGATGCAGGGAAATTAAGCTATGTGCCTGATGCACAAGGTGACTATCTAAATTACTATGTATTTGTTTCATCCACTGATGTCTTTGACATGTCACTTGTACTGGTCACTGATAAATATTGTTGGCTGCCATTTCTAATGAGTAAACCACATTATTGTGTGTACATTATGTTGGATGATGTTGTAATGGCTGTATACTTACACAATGAAAAGTGCCTCATGGAACTGTTTATATTTAAGTTTAAGGATTACTTAGGACAAACCTATAGGCATACAGCTACAATAAACTCATAAACATTAGAGCACAGGATGGAATGGCAGTGCTGAAGAAAAAGGTCTTTAGAAAGGTAAAGCAGTATATGTGCATGGCTCCATATTTTCATTTGTGTATAACAGGCTAAAAAGAAAAATGGCTTTTTTTCCGACTAGTCATACATCCCTAATCTCCTACAAGGTCTGGTACCCTTGATAAGTGTAAGCAGGGTTTTGGGAAATGAAACATCTACAAGCTCTGGCATATGAGGTGAACCATCTACAATTTCCCTGTGTTCATAACCAACATTTGTACTAAACCACTTATGATTGTCTTGTTCCGCATCTCATTGTGTAACTTGCACAAGATGTGCATTACAACAGAAGTGTGCCTCACATGGATGGGTAGCCTATTACAAGTAGGGTGTACTGTCTGGGTTACATACCTGTCTCTCCAGCATGTCCCATTTTTACCACAGTCAAGGTGTAGCTGTGTAGAACAAGTAATTATCATGCTAATCCTTTCTTGGATATGCAGGAGGGACAGAGTGGGATCTGACACCTCCCTGCATGGAAGCCATACCCTTCCCCTCCAAAGCATGTAGGAAATAGAATATACAGTTAAGGCCTTGACACAGTCTGCATAGGACATATTATGTACACTGTGTATTGGTTACTGTGGAACCTCTGTGGCTGTTACAGTTGTTGGATATGCCTTTGTAGTTACATACCAAAGGAGGCATTGCACGCAATGATAGGTGTGATGAGTGCCAAATACAGTGTAACAATGACATTCTGGGATTTACATGTTATACCTTTTTCTATAGGTTGTGCAACATTGAATGAATCCCCACATCTTACTGACCAGTGAAAGTCAAAGGCTAGATCACTCTGTGTGTCCATAAGGCCCCGACTAATGGGTCAACTGTTGGTGGTGTGCATACAATACAATATTTTCCAGGGGTGGATGACTTCCAAAAGTATAGTACTATGCACTCCATGACATTAAGTATTTGTCAATGGCTCTAACAACAACTAAATGTTTGTGTCAGTCCATCCTGGATAACTGTTGGTTCTGTGTGGGATTCAGTGACAGCTCCTAATTTGCAATTATCTGCAAATGTACTCAGTCTGAGGTCACTGACAATGGCTGTGACTGCAGAAAAGGGAATGGCTAGCAGGTGTGGTTCCAGAAATTATTTGTGAAGAAAGTCTACTGGTGACTGGCCTCATTGTAGCGGTGGACTACACCATGCTATCTTACCGGATAATGACTGTCAGACACTTGGCTATCCACCATCTGACATACTAGTTTGAAAATAACCAGTACAGTGTTTCAACAATGCCTGATGTTCTAATCTTGTCAAATTCCTTCTCAGGTCATCCACTGCATAGTTTAACACTCAGTGAGGTCCACTGGTTAAGGTAGGTATGATCTGACTGTGACATAGGGTAAAGACCGCCAGCCCAGATATCTGGAATTTTGTAAATAATTATATGTATTAGAACTATATGTTACATGTATATTAAATTGCTGATACAAAGGTATGTGTTGAACAGGGTTTCTACAGTACTGAGCTTCAAAGATATATCTGCAGTGTACCCTACTGGAACCCAGAAGATTAACTTGCAAAACTTCAAGAAAATTAGTTGAAATTAAATTGTTTTACGATTGTGCTATAAAAGTTAGTTTCAATGCAGCAAGGAGACAGGATGTCTAGAGCTAGGATGCCTTCTGCATTGTTTTGTAAGTGTTTTATTGTTTTATGGCTTCTAGCAACTGCAAACATCTGAAGGTTATGTGTGTTTCACAAGGAGATGTCAAATGCTACAATGGGGGGGGGTTAGCCTTGGAACTGAAGTCAGGTGACAAAAAGTGATGTCATTCAAGCTAACTCAGCAGTAATATTTGATAATAATTTAAGAACTCTCTCAGAGAGAGAATGTGCATTTTGCATTTTGTCTTTGACCTGGAAACTTCCACTCATGGGTTCATAGGTTGGTACTAGGCTATCGGCCCTAGGGCCTATACAAGCCTAGCCATAACAATTCCCTGGATATTTCATCATCACCATCTGCACGTGCCTTGCTGTAAGTAATATTTAGGACATAGTATCTTTTATATAGACAGGAATATAGTAAAGATTAGTTTGTATGTTTTCTGTATTTATTTGAGACTGTCCTGCAATGTAGGTTTAAAATATTTCCTGTGATTTTGAACTCTGAAGTTACTGTGTTGAGTTACTGAGTACCGTCTTGTTCTTTTATTATGTATTATTAAATATATTTTCAACTATCTTTGTGGCTGATATTTGTGAGACATATTTAAACTTTTAGAGTACTTGCATATGTATTTGGTGACACTGTACATGCCACTCTTAAATAGCCCTGCTCTTGGTCAGACTACCATTTGGATTAATAGTAACATGACACAGTAGGATTGGACACCCTTTGTTAAGGGCCTTAAGTAGTTGACAAACAGTGGCTGGTGGCAGCTGGAACTACCTTACAGTCTGTGCAGAAGGGGACATAGCTAGTAAACCTGTGCCAGCCTTTCCCAGGTATGTGTTTGAGATTACAAAGTGTGTGTGTGTGTGTGTGTGTATGTGTGTGTGTGTGTGTGTGTGTGTGTGTGATCTATTTGGCAGGGACAGAAAGCACTGGTTGGAAAGAGAGGGTGCTGGAGGTTTTGGCTTGGCCACTCAGCTGAGATCTCAACCCTATAGCTGTGCCAGTGGGAGTCTTATTGGGAATCTGGAGAAAGAGGGAGAAACTGGTCCCAGACTGACTGATCTCTGTGTGCACTTTACTATATGTGCACTTGTCATCCTCCCAGTGTGTACATCTCCTAACTGTTGCCAGTGGTGAGGATTGAGGCTCCTTGATTACTGGGCCAGTGCAGGGTGTCACACTGACAGAGCAAAATAAAGTGGGTTTGGGCTAGTGTCTGCAGGTGTTTTACATTGTTATGATCATTTCCATGATAAGTCTTTTCATGGCTTTAAATATAAGACTACTGAGACATCTGGCAACAGTGCTTTTCACCGAATGCTAGTTGCCCTGTGTGCAGCTAAGTATTGCAGTTTAATTCCATCATGGTTTCCAAGAAGATAGTCATCCAAGGTGTCTGTGTCTGTACAGAGCACAGGCAAACAATGGAGAGGAAAGTCATATGTATACCCTGTGAAGGTAAGGAGGGAGTGTTTACACAGTTATTTTGCAGTTGGACACTACTCAAGTAGTGTGTACTGAAATGACACAATTACCTTGTGAGAAATGCTGATGAGAGGTGAGTCCACTGGCATGCGAGTGCCTGACTACTACTACTGCTGGTCTCACTACAGCCACTCTCTTCTGGGATACCATGCTCCTACACATTGTCTCTCACCAGAAGCAAAACATTAGTACCAAGCTCAACATGAGTAGCAGGCCACAGCCTGTTTGTTCATCTACATAGTTGTCCCATGTCATGCAAGGATCTGTAGGCATGACATACCCTTTTCCAGGTAGATGCTTTGATTAGCAAACAGAGCATTCATTTGAATATGGCATGTATTATGCCTTGTATTCCAGGGTTGTTAGGATTTCACTAGGGTACTGACCTGATAGTGAGTCAGAGCACAGTTGCAGCAACACAATATAATATTCAGTGTCTGGTGACAGACATCCAAGGTTGCTCAAACAAGCACCACAGCAGCAGTGGTCACTGTTAGATGACAATTTCAAAGCAGTTCATGCAGCCTGGCCTTCAACAGCTTCATGGGGCAAATCTGTGTGACAAGAATCTGAGACCTGCTGCAGAGGAGTGGTCATCTTTGGCCAAAGTGTATGTATCTCACACATGTCCAAGGTATATTGTACTGTACATTTATGTAATTGGACATACCGTATCTGTGTTCCCACATCATGTCACACAACATCCAGTTTGCTGTCTGGTTGCTTGACAGGCAGTGTAGACTAGCAAGGCCAAAGTAATGACTCAAAGTTTAACAAGTTCTCTGTGCATACACAGATATCCACATGTTCACTGCAAGGAGTGCTTACAGACAGTGTGCTTGAGGCTGTCAGCCCCAAGGGTATATAGCAGCATGACCCTAACTTTGCTGAAGTTGTACACTGTCAAATTTGTAGGTATGATATTGTGACCATGCCTAATAACAGGATTATGGTTAATCCAAGGGCCACATGCCTGACAAAGAATGGTAGTCAATCAATCATGTGATAGCACACTGTCAAATGCTGTGCTACCTTAGCAGTACTACATAAAGGTAATAACATGTTACATCTCAGCATCTGTCAGGCCACTGCCTAATGATGGCCTGCTGTGAAGTGTACACAAGCAAGAATCTATTGCTAATGGCATTATTAATTGCCACTATTAAGATGTGGAAAGTGTCCCTACCCCTATGCTCATATGCTACACAAACACAACATGTGAGAGATATGACTGCCTTACAAACCTTGATTCCATGCTGTCTCACACAGTATATATATATATATGAATATGACAATGTGCATTTTACCAACATGCACACCTCACTATGTACTTCACCTACACCCACATCACACACACCTGCATGTGTGGAGCTCCTTACCAAACAAATATGCAAACAACAGACACCTCAAAAACCCAAATGCAAGCTCACTACAGATAATCATACCTCTGCAGAACACAGTACACATAATAGAGCATGTACCACTGTCTCAACAGTCAAACACCCGAGGCAAAACACAAAATCAAACCTATTATTCATAGGTGATGACTTCATGGGACACATTGATGTCCCTCTCACCAGGTTACATATGGGAAAGGTCAAAAATAGCTATCTATCAGGAGCCAGAATATGCCATACCACACATGCATGCAGGTCTGTCAACATCAGGTAATGTTATGACGGCTTCATAGTTCCTCTTGGTGTGTACAACTTGAGACATACCTCAATGGGCTGTATGCAGACACATGACAGAGTTTATAGACTCTGTGTCTGCAGGGATATACTTATAGCCTTCAGCTGCATTCCACCTTCACCTTAGGTGATGGGCAAATACACACAAAAAATGATTAAAGTCAATAATTGGCTTATCACGTGGTGTCATTGTAAGGGGATCCAGTAGATGTCAGATGGGGATGACTTGCTCAACAAACCTCAATGCTTTGCCAGAGATGGTGTTCATCTGCCATCCCTGGGAGTTTGTGTACTGGCCAAGGATGCTATCACCATAGTGCATCTTATAGGTGGTGTCTCAAGGGAAAACTTTGCAATGAGGAAACACCATCTTCAAACAACATCATGGTTATGCTGCTACATGCTAGGAATGCCAACACTAAACTCCAATCACTGGAAGGTGTCCTCACCTTGGAGGATGCAGACATTGCACAGTGACACACACCTGGTTCAAGGCTGTGAACAGCACCACAGACATGTCAGGCTACACATCCTTCCATACATTCAGACTTCCAACTCAAAGTATGCCAGGTAATGCAGGTGGTGTATCCATATTCATTAAAGATAGATACACATCCAGATTGGTTAAACAGTTTGATTCCCTGGAGACATTGCAGGTGCTATTCACTGCTGGTAGGACACCTAATCAAGCAATTGTCAGCTACAGGAGCAACTTCATGAATCAGGACACCTGTTGTGCTTATTTGAATCTACTTGTGTCTATCCTAATACATCACAACACCATGGTGTGGGGTGACTTTCACTAACCACCAACTGTGTTGGTTACTCGTGCTCAAACTCACTTGCCCAAAGGTAAGTCCAGAACCTTAACTACAATGCCCTGAACCAGTGGAGTGACATCCCCACAAGAGGAGCTGATATACTGCATCAGGTACTTATCAATATAGGTGACCACTGTAGCACCTACCCTGTGAGGCCCTCCTGGTGAGATCTGACCACAAATCTGTCTCTTTAATAGTAAGACTCAAACCTGTCAACTCCCCCTTGCAGCAATCACAGTAATAAACTTCGACAAAGCAAAGTATAACCTCCTATGGGATGGTATAAAGAGCTTAACTGCACCTCCCCCCTCAGATGGGACAGGCAATTATGCTGAGCGCTACACCAATACTTTATGCAAGCACCTGTAACACTACATAGACTTGGCTGTATTTGACAGGTGGAAAACAAGCACCTCATGGCACAGCAAACTGGGAGCAGCCTACAATCCCTAGGAGCAGTCTACAATCCCCCAGTTATGTCAATCTCCTACAACAAGGTCATCTTGAACAAATGCTTGTTGACATACACATGGCCGTAAACCCCATGCAAATGTGTATGTAGTATCATTTCCATCAGTAACACCAATGTTCCTGGTAAGTAGCACATCAGTAGCAACACCTGATGTACATACTCAGGGTGATAGACCGGGGAACACAGGCCTGGCCACAAAGGTTTACCCCTACTTCATAATAGATCACCATGTCTCCCCAGTGGTAAGAAGGGAAGTATATCATGCTCATGTCATTACTGAGGGCACTGTCACATGATAATGATGTAGTTATAACCTCCCTGTAGTCTTCCCTCAGCATGCCAATATTTGAGTGCAGTGGCCATTTTATCATGTAACTTTCCAAGCACCAGTGGCACCTGCACACAACACAAAGGTTCTGCACAAGGGAATTTCAAGTCCCAATGTATCTGTCCTATACATATAGCATTATAGCTTGTGTCATATAGATTACTCAGACATGATCTCTGCCTTGCATACAAGTGCTGTACTGGAAATCCTGCATATCTGTAGGTGGAATAGTACATGGATTACATGCTGTAAGGACATTAACCTGGTATGTGACATTGCTAATACATGCTGGTGGGAGATATGTCTGCCAGACTTTAACAAAACTTTGAAACAGACTCCCACCTAAAAGCAAACATTGTACCTCATTGGCTCTCTTCAGATCTGTAAAATTGCCTGGATGACCGTCATTTCACCACAGGGCTTCCGTCTGCATCCCTTGTGTACAGGGGCTATATGTGCTGATCGTGTAAATAAGGATAATAACTTGATTAGGATTTTAAGGGACTTAGGGCCATTGGGTTACTAAAGTCCAATGATCCCATGATTACATACACTGATTTAAATTGCTCTAACATCCACACACAAAAACCTTCCTACAGTGAGAATAGTACCACTACCAATTAATAACACTTCACAGCTCACACAATCCAAGTTAGCTGTAATTAGATTAGAACCCTGGGTCTATATCATAACTTCGAAGAGTGAAAACTTTGAAAGTTAAAATATCAAACCTACAACATCGAATTGTAAAAATAGCGAAGCCCCAGAACATCGAAATCTTACTTAGGGCAAGATTTTGGTGGGCCATTCCGTGACTTTGCTATTTTCTCCACTGTGTTGCTAGAGTTACGGGCCCTAGGGTTAGGGTGCGAGTTAAGCTAAGTGGATAGTTAGTAATGTATGTATGGTGTAGTGTAGGGTTGGGTTTTGTTAACTGTATGTGTGTAGTTTATTTATTTTGGTGTGCTTGTGTTGTGCGTATGTTTCTCAAAACAGCAAATTTTTTCCCAGGGAACAAAATCGCTATTCTGGACGTTCAATGTTATATATATTCGAGATTCCAAGTTCGAACTTATGGTGTTCGATATTCTGGAATTTCAAATATATGATACAGACCCTAGAACCCCTATATAATGGTATATACTACAGATCACAGTACTTAACAGATGTGCCACAGCTCAAGTCTGCTATTAACATCTGTTTAGGTAATGTTATGCTAGATGACATCAGCTGGTCTTGTTGTGGTCAGGAATTTGGAGGCCCACATCACCTGCTACAACTAAAATATTGCAAAACCCTATCTCTTTCTCAGTCATTGTGGTGATATCATATTTATTTTGTAGACACACACACACACACACACACACACACACACACACACACACACACACACACACACACACACACACACACATACCACATGACCTGGAATAGGATTAGATCCCCTTTCTAGTCTTACACACTACAGATCACCATACTTATCACACACGCTGTGGCTGAAGTCTGCCACTGCAATGCCAGTTGGTAGTACAACACACTCTTCCTAGACACTCCTACTAGGGACTAGAAATTCATCAACACAACTTTCTCTTCTAATCACATGAACCTGTATTCCTACACTCAATTTATCCAAACACCCACCCGCACTGACAAAAATACAAACAAGTTATCCATACTAGACTGGATCCTTACAAACAATCCATCTACTGCCCAATATTATGGTACAGTACCAACTGGCCTTAGTGACCATTTACCCACATTCATATAAAGACAGCACCTCAAAACCACTAATACAATCACCTTACATGAAATCAGTAAATCAAAAAAAAATTCATTCCTGAGCATTTCATTAATGCACTAAGGTATTGCAACTGGGCTCCCCTAGCAACCCTCACACTAGACAAGGCAGTGGAGTACTTCAATTCCACCTTTTTAAACATATTAAATTAGATGGCCCCCTTATGGACAATTCAAATAAAAACCAACTCAGCCCCATGGCTTTCTAACAACAGAAGAACCCTTCTCAAAGTTAGGAATAAAGCTTGGGATACATGGTATGACAACAAAACCGATCATAACAGCAGATTTTCCTCGAACTATGTAATAAAGCAAAAAAAAAAACAGATAAGGCAAGATAAGAAAAATCACTACACAGAGCTACAAGTAAAACATACCACTAACCCCCAAAAATTCTGGGCAGCTATCAACCAAGTATTACAACCAGGTAAACCTACTACCCCTCCCCCAATGTCAGAGGAGATGATATAGCAATAGCTACCCAGTTTAACAACTACTTCACTTCTTCCATCCTTAACCTAACTAGCAACAGCCAGCCTTACACTCTCCCACAACCAGTCAGCAACACAAACTCATACCCTCCATTCACTGTCAAACCAGTTCCTACCAACACAATATACAAGCACCTCCCTAAACTAAATCCCACCACTTTGACAAATGACAAACTCCCTGCAGAGTACCTCAACATTGCCACTAGTGCTATAGTTTATCCCATCTTGATACTTATCAACCAGTCTATCAATGAGCATACAATTCCAGCTCTTTGGAAAACTTCCTTCATAATACCCTTGCACAAAGGTGGTCCCTCAACCCAAAATATCAACTACCACCCCATAGCAAGCTTATCGTCCCTATGAAAAATCCTTGAAAAATGTATCCATTCTCAGCTGACAATACATTTTCTTACAAATAGTCTCCTCAACAACACCCAACATGGCTTTCGCCCATTCCATACCACCACCACAGCACTTATATTCTTCACCAACACTGTCAATCAGTATAAGAACCAAGGAAAACTAGTGTCTGCTACCTTCCTTGATCTGCCCAAAGCATTTGATACAGTATCCCACAGCAAACGACTTACTATCTTAGCCAAACTCAACCTAAACAACCCCTCATTGCTCTGGTTTCAAGACTAAATATCCAACCACCAACAAGCAGTTAAGTGGCATAATTCCCTCTCCCCCTTCTCCCAGTAACAGTAGGTGCACCACAAGGATCCATACTAGGACTCTTTCTATTTAATATCTTTACAAACACCCTCCACAGCACCACCCAGCAAAATACAATAGTCTAATATGCAGATGATACTATACTGACCTTCTCAGCTCCCACAATCCAAACACTCCAGACTAAAACTCAAGAGCCCTTCTCCAATATAGAAAACAGGTTAAAAAACTCACAACTAATACTTAAACCCAAGAAGACTCAACTTATGCTTTTCCACCCTACCAAAACTATCAACTCTTCTGCTCTTTTCTCAATCAATTCTGCCAATAACACACAAATCTCTCCAGTATCACAAGCTAAAATTCTTAGTGTAATACTTGACCAAAACCTAAAGTTTGACAAACATATAGCACAAACCATATCTAAAGTCCATAAAAAACTTGGAACCCTATACCGCTGCAAAAACTATGTAACCAGAAACATCAAAATTACTATATAACTCACCTTCTCTTTACATTGCTTTATGCATCCCCTGTATTAACAAACCCTAATAAGACAGACCTACACAAATTGTCCATGTGCTATAATAAAATAACTAGATTTGCAACCAACTCTAATTTCCACTCCCACCACTGTCACTCACTAAAACAATTAGGTTGACTAGAACTCACCAACTTACTAAACTATAACCAACACACCACGGCTCATTACTTGCAGTACCACCCAAACAAGATTCCTGATCTCTCAGGCTTACTCAACTTTCACAATTCTGCTCGCCAGCTAAGATCCACAAACAAAGCCCTTATTGAAGTAGTTAAGTGTAGACACAGTGCTGGTGAATCCCTCTACTCCCTCACAGTTGCTAAAATCTAGAATTCTTTCCCACCAGATATCAGATTTCAAAACAGCAGACCCATTTTTAAAACCCAATTAAAATCCCACCTCAATCTCATCTGGAAATGTACCTGTACTGACCATGCCTAGCCCTACTACCACCATTCAGATAAATCTTCCTCTGGTACTACTGAAATGTCAAACACATACAAAAAATATCATAACGAATTGTATTTTTAAATGTATGTATACAGCTGTATATATTACTAGACTTTCTTACTCAAATACATTATATTTTCTGTTTTACTACTGTACAGTCTATATTGTACACATTTGTAACTTCTCATCGTACTATACTATGATATACTATTGTTTGCTCTATTAATTTGTACTCATCTCTGACTTTTGTATTTTTATCATATACGTGGAGCTTTTGCATTTTTTTATGATTGTCATGTATGTGGAGCATTTCTCCCTGGGTATCTGCTGAAAACAGGCACCTGACTGCCCAGTCAGACCAACCTGGTAATCAAATATAAAATTAAATAAAATAATAAATAACACATCAGCAAGCATTGTGGAAGACAGGAGTTTGGATGCTGGCATCATCTGCAAGGGCCAAAAAAGTGCAGAACCATTGGAATTCCCATTTGTTTTGCAGGGTGATGCATACGCGTGCACACACACACACACACACACACACACACACACACACACACACACACACACACACACACACACACACCAAGCTGCCTGGAGTGAGTATTACACACTACAAATCACAGTATTTATCGCACACGTCATGGCTGATGTCTGTTTTATACATAACTGCAGGCGACTACTTGCAGAGTACATAAAATAGGCTTGTGTTGAACAGACTGTGTGGCCTTCAGAGTAACATTGCTTCCTTTTGTTCTTTGCATCTAATAGTCTAGCAGTCAGGTAACTTTTTTTATCCTAGATATGTGGCTACAGTAGTAATTTTGGCCATATTTGGCTGTTTGCATTTGGATGGGCAAGTCTTTGGGCAAAAACAATGTACCCTGTCAATGCATGCATGCACAACATGATACGCAACACTGCCTGTTGGTGTATCTGTGGTGACATCCAGCAGGCACAGGGAGCCGTAAGTCAGTGCATTATGTACTGCTGAGCCCTTATTTTTTGTTCTTTGAGCAACATTATATATGTGTCACAGTGCAGCTTTAATCACCATTTTCAGGGTATGTAGGACAATACAGACATACGCACACATATAAACATATATATTTATGTGTATAACAGGGATGTATATATACATGGAGGTGTGTGTGTGTGTGTGTGTGTGTGTGTGTGTGTGTGTGTGTGTGTGTGTGTATGTAAATATATGGAAAGAGACAGGAATGTAAGTGTTTATATATATATATATATATATATATATATATATATATATATATATATATATATATATATATATATATATATATATATATATATATATATATATATATATATATATGATTTACTATCAAATTGTCGATCCCGTTTTGTGCGACGCGACGACTTGTTCTAACGCGAATGCGTCCACTACACCGACGCCGATGCGATGCGCGGCAATGCGCCTTTCATATCCCCATGGTAGCATGGGTGTGGAGGTGTTCTTGGCCGTAATGTGTGTCGTCGGAGCGGATTTGGTTTGGGTTTTATATCGAAAGCGAAGCGGTTTGTTTGATTACCATAACGCCGCCGATGGGACGGGCGTTACGCTACGGTGTATTCGAACATATATATATATATATATATATATATATATATATATATATATATATATATATGTAAACAGAGTGAGTCACAGATAGATGTTTATTCATATATGTATGTATCTGTAGATATATCGATATCTAAAAAGTAATTTTGTGTGTGAGTAATATAATTGTGCTCTGCTTAACTAAGTGTATGAGCATGCCCAGTGGGATTTTTGCTAGTTATAAACTGACTCCATCCCACACCTACTTGTACTCCAGTCTGGGATTTGTGTGTTACACAAAATGACATTTGTCCCTGTTTCTGCACTGCTACACATTACTGAAATCGGCTACAACTTTCTGATGTTGTCTGATGTAATTAGAGGTTGATAATATTACAACACACACAGACTGACATTCTGCAAATCACAAAGTAATGACACCTCACATCTAAGGTAAGTAGGTATTTCTAGATTGGAACAATGAATGCCATCACACAAGCTAATTGCCCTAGTCTTTTGAGCCACACATGCTGCTACACAGACAGGGATCATTCATCACACAATCCACTGCATATATATGTACATTGTTATTCCTGCATTAAGTAAGATATACAATGTATGGTCAATTTCTATGTTACTGTCATGAGACTGCCTGGAATGCTGATATACCATTGATGAGTTTCTGTTACAGCAGTTACAAGAGAACACTGCTGTGTTGGGGGGGTGGCAGAACACCATTGCATGTTTTGCTGGGATAAACAATAGTCTAACTATCATATCACCCCACTGTCTAACCTCTCCCTTGACTGTTGTACCAGTAATCTGGTACAGTAGGACTGTATAACTATTGCATGCATGAGGCCTAGTGAATAGTAATGGGAACATGATAGTGGAATGGGTATCTGTAGTTCTATGTGATTGTTATTTATGTACAAGCAGCCCACTATATTTACTTGCATAATGTAGCAGATCCATACATACAATGCCATTTCATAATAATCCTTATGAGTACTGTTTAGGTTATGGACTTACCTTGCAAATGCAGCAGGTGACACAACTGTAGTCCGGGGCTATCTCTGTCAGATACAAGCAGTACACAGCCAATACATGGGTAGGTACAGTATGTGTGGGTTGCCTGCTATTGTGAGTAAGAGTAAGGTGTCAGTCCCTAGGTCCTTAGGTTGTTAGTGAATGTGGTATTCATTGTCTCTTAGTCAAAGCCAGGGCAGACTGAGCATGCCTATGTCTGCCTACAGGGACATCAGCAGGGGATACCTCCTCCGAGTCCTTCTGTTACTGTGGCTGTGGTAACCTAGGCCCTGGTGGGGGATTGTGTATCCCTTCCCCTTGCTGATACTTCTGCATCTGTTTCTGCAGGATCATGTGGTGTAGCATAGCCCATACCATGAATATATGTGCACATGTGGCTGTAGAATGTTGCAGGGCTCCACCATATATATCTAGGCACTGTAACCCTGACTTCAGAAGCCCAAACACACACTCTATGATATTTTTAGTTTGTGCGTGTTCTTCATTATGGCATTCTTCTGTGGGTGTGTGTGTGTGCATTTCTGATGGGTGTCATCATCCACAATTCCAGGGAGTAGCCAGCATCCCCTAGTAAATGGCAGTGCGGGATGTCCCCCTTTGCAAACATTTGGTACAGCTATGATGTGTGCCAGATATGGAAGTCATGATAACTGCAAGGGCTTCCAGCACACACATTCAGAATAATCCCCTGGGCATTGCACATGACTTGGCAGTTGATGGAGTGATACCCTTTGCGGTTAATGTAGATTCTACCCTACTCACCACGTGGTGCCTTGATGTCTACATGAGTGCAATGTACGGCACCTAGTACTTTAGGGTAATGTGCTACACAGATGAATTGTTGCACATTGCTGGCCCTTGCCTCAGGGGAGAGGAGAAAAGATATGTGCTCACTGGCAGGTGGTAGCATAACATCAAGGAACTGGTGGAGTGTCCTGGATGCAGATGCCTATGAAACCCCCATCATATCCCCAGTTGGTCTTTGAAAAGTACCTGTAGCTAGTATCCTAAGGGCTACACAAACCTTTGTTTCTATTGGGATGAGTTCCCCTTTATTGGCTCTGGCTCTGAGTTGAGGGTGGCAGAGCTCAGTGTGTTCTTCTAATATGTCTGTGTACACCCTGTAGTGCTCTATAATCTCCAGCTTATGTAGCTCCTGGAAGGTTTCCCTGGGCTTGAACATTATTCTCGTTCTTAGCCTAGGGCTGCTGTTAGTAGCACCAGCAGCATTGACTTCAGCATCTAGCACATACAGATGTAGCATACCTGCAGCAGCCTCTAGCATTATGTCAGTTAGAATTCCCAAGTTTGTACTGCAGTGGTCCAGAATATTGGGGAAAAACAATCACGTAGGATGCATGCTTATATTATACAGATCTGCTGTAGGTCCAGCATGTGTGATTGGCTAACTATTATGCATTTCACCTGCCTAGATTGTAATTATCATTTAATGGCCCTACTTTATTGCAAGATGCTGCACTATGCACAACACAATGCAGCATAGATAATACAAAAGTCAAAATCAATAATTGAATAAATGTGGTTTTACTTGCTTGCTGCCTACATCATCATTGTGACCTGGGTGGTCTTTCTGCATGAACATGCTCAGCTTTGTGGTGCAAATTGCAAACATGCACACCGGGAATTAAAAACTCCTTAAGGTAATGGGACACAGCCCCCTGCTGGCATCTACATCCAGTAGACATATCAACATGGTGTGGGAACCTACAAGAAGTGGAAATGTGAACACACTTACTCTTTCTTGCTATTCAAGACATCCACCTCATTTGCATACATATCCATGCTGACAGCCTGGAAACTATACAGTTAATAGACGTATGACCTGGGCAATAGCACCATTGCACCATTTTATGGGCCCAATGCAATGTCCTATAATACATTTCTGACAAATACCATGAAATGCTTTTTTCTTCTTCTTTTTTTCCACAATGTACATTTTGAACATATATGTATGTGTTCTAACATTTACTGGGGAGTTATGTCCAAATTTCTGATGTTTTACATCCCCTTCTGTCCATGTAGACTCCTGTGCGTGGAAAAGTTCTGCGTACACTACAAACATGGGGATGTGGTCTACATGGATGCATTTCTGCTTGTTGGATCACTCCACCTGGGTCATTTGCATAAGATTTACCTGCTTATTAAGTAATTTGCATTACATGGAACTTTCCTTGTTCGCATGTGCTTGTGCACCACTAAGCGGTGCTTACTGAATCTAACAATCTTCGTGCTCGTGTACGCATTGGGGCATGATGCATACTCACAAAAAAAATCATGTAAGCTTTTTTGCATTCCCCCATGGACTAAAACTCAATGCTAATAAATGCATTAAAGTGCCTTTTGGGAAACCTGACACCAAGGTTAATTACTCCATTGATAACGGCATCCCTAAGAGATGACCAGATTGTCAGGGATCTGGGAGCATCTGCAGACAGCAATCTGGCCTTTGATTAACATGCTGCCAAGGTAATGAGAAAATGTTTCTATGTTGCCCAACTTATAAGTAATGCATGGCATCCAGGTCCGATTCAGTCCTTACTAGACTCATCACTGAGTATAATGCCCCCTTTGGCATGTACTTGATATGCAAGTTGGAATGCCCACAAGGGTTTCTTACCAGGAAAATCCAGGGTAAGAAGATATTGTTCCATATGTATCTCCATAAAGTCCTATCTCTATACTCTCTCTCCTACAGGTTAATAAGAGGCTATCATTGTTTGGCTTACAAGGCATCCTGTGATCCAGCTCTGATGGACCATTTGTATATCTGCAAAATGAACAGCATCAGAACCACTAGATCCAAGGATTTAAATTCTACTTGTGACACAAATAAGACATTTTGAAGTGAAAGATATGTGTCTCAATGGAGTTCCATACTCTGGATCAGGCTCTCAAGCCATGTGAAGCAGCGTACACCACTAACCCTATTTAAGTTTAACCTTGCCCATTGGATGGGAAATCAGAAATTCACCCCAGGTCTTCCCCCCATGTCTCTGATACACAGACGCTGACAGTAATGCCTAAAGTAAGATACCCCCCTGATAACCTCTAGAAACTTCCTAACATACCTCCACCTAATAAATGCCCATGATACACAGGGACACAATTGGGTTGGACTGCACAGCTAAGCTTATAATGGCCCTGGAGGCTCTTAGCCTAGTATATATCTATGAACCTATGTCACTGGCAAATATCTTTGGTATTTCTCAGGCCTCCACATATAAAATGTAAGAACATATGAACTATACTGAATACAATCCTTGAAATAATGCTTCTATTTATGTAAGAGAATATATGGTTTCATAGCACACTGAAGAGCAGAACCACTACCCTGCATGGCTTTAAGATATTGCTTTCCTCGCTCCATACTGGATGCCATTGATTGGGCACATGTAGAAATAAAGTAGCCATTTATTCCAAAGCCACAGAGATATGTGAACATTCAAGTCTACCATTTCATGAATTGCCATGTAGTGTAGAATGCACATGAGACTATATTAAATGTGCGCATGCAACAACTTGTTCTATTGATTTATGATGTATACCTTGTTATATCAGTTTCCTGCAATCTAGCTGATAGGTACAGGCACTACAGCTAAAGTAAATATCTACTGCTACATGTATAATGTGTACAAATATGGGAACTCCTCTATATTTTTCTACTGTATTATAGGAGGTACTGGATACCTGCAAGATCCATAGCCAGTGAATCCCATACAGAACAGAAAAAGAGAGAGGAAGAATGGCCTCACTCTGCTACAATGCCACACATGGACAAGCACAAGTGCACAATATCATTGATGCTCTCTGTCCAAAGCCAACTTCCCACATTTTTTTTTTTTTTTTTTTTTGCGGGTGTGCACCAGTATGGTCCTGCTGCAGCCAACAGGACATTACTAGCATGTTGTCTACTACACAATATACTTTTGAAGAAACAGGCAAAACATACCTATGACTCCCATGAAAGGTATAAATAAAGTACAGTTGCGTAAGCTGAACTTACCATAACAGTAGATGTTCAAATGAATACTACTACAATAATCTTAGCTATATGGAGTTATTTCATGCCGAGGATATAGCTGCTGGCCAGCTACCAAAGCTTCATGCCACCTTCCACATGCTCAAACTCTCAAGCAGCTTGAACTGACTGAAATACAGGTTTGGGGGAGAAGCTCTTCAGAGCTTTCCTGCCAGCAGAAAAATGGAGGCTGAGCCCTGAAAGAACTATGCTAGGAAAAATAAAACATAAATATTTGCACCCTAACATAAAAACACAACAAAAAACATGGAGGATGGAGTGTGAAAGGGAGCAGCTACTGCAACAGTCATCCTCCAAACATCTACTGTTATGGTAAGTTCAACTTAAACAACTTTACTATGTTCATCATATTGATCCCTGCTGCAGTAGCCTTAGCTGTATGCTTAGATTACCTTAGCTAACTACATTTGGGACATGGAAGGAGAAGACCCCTGAAGAATGGTCCTAGACTCCTAACACAGCTTGATGTGGGCCAAAAGAAAGAATCAAGCATACAATTCTCTGTAAAAGTATGTACAGAGGATTACACAGCAACCTTCAGAATATTTCTAGAATTCAGCCTTTTCCAAAAAGCCATAGATGAAGCCAAGACCTGATAGAATGGGCTGTGACCCTGTAAGGAACAGATTTGTTATGGTGAGTATAACAAAAAGTAATAGCCTTAGACAACCATTTGGAAATAGTCTGTTTTGACATAGGTTGTCCCTTCTTCTTACATTCACGGGAAATAAACAATTGATCTGAAAATATGAGAAATGTAGTTCTGTTAATTTAGGACCTGAGTTGCCAGCTGACATCCAACTTATGGAGTATCCTTCCTCCCTCATTTTTAAATTCAGTAAATAAAATGGGGAACTGGATAGTTTGGCTTAAAGTAAACTTGGATACCACTTTGTGCATAAAAGGAGGATTACTTCTCATAGAAACCTCATCTCTGTGGAAAATGAGGTAGGCTTGACTCAGCATAAGAGCTTGCAATTCAGATATCTTTCTTGCAGAAAGCTATCAGTATAACTGTTTTCCATGTTATGAGCATCAAGTCAGCCAGATTAGCTGGTTCAAATGGAGCAAGTGCTAGCTTCTCTAACACAAAATTAAGATGCCAAGTAAGGGGCACCAGTTTACTTGCCAGCTGCTTGTGCAAAGTCCCTTTCAAGAACATTTTGACATGAGACTGCATTGAAAGAGGGGGGTCTATGGGCAGACATGCTGAAAGGGCAAATAAATGAACTATGACAGAGGAATAAGAAAATCCATAGGAGAGTAACTTACACAAATATTGTAAAATCAGAGAAAACTAGCCATAAATAACCAAATGGGTGCTAGTTATGTCATTGGCACCAACTAGAAAACCTTTTCAATTTGCTAATATATGATTTTATAGTAACAGGCTTTCTTGCCTCCATTAGTACCTGCTGCATGTCCTCAGTAAACAGGTACTTAAAAGGTATTAAGACCTTATTATCCATGCAGTCAACTGGAAATGATTGATGTTGGAGTGTATCAAACACCCCTGCTCTTGTATGAGTAGATCTAATCTGTGAGGAAGCTTGTGGTAATTGCCCCTGGCCATTTATGAAAGAAGGGAGAACCACAGTTTTCTAGGTCAGAAGGGAGTCACCACAATGATCTTGGGGAATTCCTTCTGAATCTTTATAAGTACCCTGGATATTAATGGAAAGGGTGGAAAAGCACACTGAAACATTCCTTTCCAAAAGAAATGAAAAGGCAGCTGTCCACCAGGCCTTGTTGTATAAAATCCTGTAACAGAATCTTGTCATTTGATTGTTCAAAGAAGAGACAAAAAGGTCTATTTGATGAATTCCCCAGAGATGGATTAAATGCTGGAAGACCCCTGATCTAGCTTCCATTTGTAAAAGTCTGCTCTGGTCCTGCTCAGCTTGTCAGCCATACAATTTGGCTCAGACAGAATGTAGTATGCCTGCAGACTGAGATTGTGCTGTGAAGATATAATCCAACTAACTAGTCTGCAAAGGAGGGCAGGGCCTGGCTCCCCCTTGACTGCTGAAGTATCACAAGACTGTGGCATTGTCTGAAACTACTTTGAAGAAAATCTAGGGGCCAAAGATGGTTCAGAGAGTTGACTGGTTTGATCAAGGCAATCCTTTCATAGATATTTATGTGCTTGCATTTTCCCTAGGTGTCCCACAGCCCTACACTTTTATCCATCCTCAAACTGTTCCCAAAGCAAAGTCCAAAGTTTCTGTGGTAACTGACTCCTTTGGAGCAGGGATGGAGAAGGGTATACCTGGATTTAAGCATATTTCTTGTCTCCACCAACAGAGTTCTCTTTTGACAAACCCCAGCACTGAGATTTGAAATGATAAAGTGTGTTAAAGTTGGGACCAAAGAGATTTCAGATACCACTGTATCTTTTTCATGTGGAGTCTTCTTAGGGGTATCATGAGGAAAAATAGATGCCACGAGACCCAAAATCCTGAGGTATTCCCTCACAATGACTGAAGTCTGAGTGGAAAACCTTATAAACATATCTAAATAAGGATGTATTTTTTTCCTGTGAAAGAAAAGCTGTTTGAACTGATGTGTCTAGTCGATATACCTAGAACCCAATCCTGTGTGAGGGAGTAAAGAAATATTTTTGACTGTTCTATTGGAATCCCAGGTTGTGTAAGAGATCTCTCACCCAAGTGACACAGAGAGATTTCTGACAATCTGAAAAAAAAAACACTGCAAAGATAATCAAGTTGTCTAAATATGGAAAAATGTGAATACTCTGTGTCTTGCAATGAGCTATAATTGGATCTAGACACTTTGTGAACACTTTTAGTGCACCGGATTGTCCAAAGGGTAAGGTACAGAACTGATAATATGATCCAGACATACAAAACCTTAAGAAACATCTGAAGTCTGGATGAATACTGATGGGAAGATAAGCATCTTATAAATGTATTGTCACCAGGAGACTTGAAAGAGGAAGAAGAGGTAAAAGGTTGTAAATTAACATAATTTTGAATTTGGGCACCAACACAAACAGATTTAGGAAAGAAAAATCCAGAACAGATATCTAAGCATTTTCTGTATTTGGCACTGGGAACATCCTTGAATAAAAACCCTTCCCCACTTGGGAAGAAAGGACTGGTTCTATCAGTCTTTGGGACAGCATGTGATGAAGGTCAGGTGGAAATGAGTCTGATCTGGAGGATGAGAAATGAGCCCCTGGAAAGGAGGAATTCCCACCCACTGCCATCTGTAATCTTGATGAATGGTATTCAGAACCCATCTGTCTGAAGGCATCTTTGCCAAAGGGAAAAATGGAGATTAAGATTTTCCAGAAGATAAAAGGAGCCAGGGTGAGAATGAGTCACAAGGTATCTTAAATAGTCATTTAGACACATTGGACTGTCCATGGTGTGGGAAGTTTAGAGTCTTCTTTTTATAACTCCCTTGCAAGTCCTTCTTCAATGTCTGTTTATTTGAATTCTGCTGAGACTGTTCTTTTTTTCTGACAGAAATAGAAGAGAAAGAAAATCCCATGGACAATTTGGAAAAAGGAGAGCTGAAAAAATTAGAGAGTCCCTGAATAAGCTTGCCCCTTTCATCACAATTTTTGATCATCTTCGCAGTAGATTGGCAAACATTAAATCCCTGTCCAAGGCAGAATTTAAAATTTAATTTTTAACATCATCTGGAAGGTTCTTACATTGCAGCCATGGAAAATAGTATCAATGGCCATAACCCTGGAAGAAGTATCAACAGAGTCATACGCACACTGCAAACAATGAGTAGTGACCTGTGCAAAAGAAGAAACGAAGTTATTTAAAGCAGATATTTTCCTCACAAGAAGAAACTGCAGATAAAACATTCCTCACACTTTCACATTTTGTCAGAACAAACTTTAAATTATGAAACTGGCAATTCAAAATTGTGAAAACCAAAGTTGCAGTTATCAGTTATTTTCTCATCCTTATTGGAATGACTAGGTCTGGAATTAACTAAGCGAAGCAGCAGTGGGATCAACTAAAGCTATAGCTACTGGGTCAGGTTTGGGAATAGTGTATAAAATGTAAAAGATTGAGGAATTTTATACATCCTATCTGCCTTTTTAGAGGCAGTTGGCTGACTAACAGGAAAATTGCAGGCAGTTACACACATTTTCTAAAGCAGACAGAACAGGAGCATTGAGCGTATGTTCTAAAGATCCTTCAGCAAAACTCATAGTATTTTGGAGGGACTAAGAAACTTCACTGCTCTCCCACTGAAAACACTGACACATTATAACAACAGTATCAGAGAACAGAAACCCTCACAGGGAGAATCAGAAGTGTCTCCTCTGAGTTTCAATTGGAAATCTGGGGGGACTGGATCTGACCCTGCATCCTATTGTT
The DNA here is from genome assembly GCF_019279795.1 of Protopterus annectens. Lineage (NCBI taxonomy): Eukaryota > Metazoa > Chordata > Ceratodontiformes > Protopteridae > Protopterus > Protopterus annectens. The sequence goes on from NC_056728.1 coordinate 1,033,021,349, forward strand.
CAGATCAGAACTGTGAATCTCTTCAGGAAAAAGAGGATTACATTTACCAGAAACTACTTTACATGAAGGCTCAGTAGCTTGATTTAAACCCTGAACCAGACCCATTATACTACTCCTGTCTAAAGAAATTTGAGGAGGACTAGATGATACATGCTTGGTTTTCTCTTTCTTTTTGACAGCAGTGGCAATAACTGTTTCCCAAAGGGATGGGCATAGCATTCTGACAATAGACAAACCTTCCATGTTCCCTCTCCCAGGACCAAATAGAGAGGATCTCCCTTGCCCACTGAGGGAACTCCAACAGCCACAGAAGACATAGCTAATCCCCAGTTCATAGTGGCTGTAGGTGCTACACCAGAGTCATCCGGCAAAAAGCGATGAGTAGTCTGAGGTACAATAAATGGCCACAGCAGAGTCACTGTCCTGTGCCTGAGGCAAATTGTTAGCCTGCTGTGTTGGCAAAGGCTGTTTATTTAACATTTTATTTTTGTTGTTGGAAGGAAGACTGACCATGGGACCAGTAGTCTGTGCCACTGTCAGTACAAAAATGGTACCTCTTTCCTTCAGAAGACAAGCAGCAAATGTCAGTAAAACTACCAGTCCATAAAAGTTACATTTTGTGACAGAAAAAAATATAGTAAAAAACACTGTCAAATATTATTCCAGTCCCACCAAGGAAAAATAAACTTGATTTCTCCACAGAAAATATACTTTCAGTTAGTTAACATTACTTTTAAACTGACAGAAAAAAGAGTGCTCCGTTTAATACTACGTTGAGACAGTCCATTAAAACACAACACTCATAGCTTTAAAATAACTTTCCTTAAGAGGAAAGTAATAAAACATCAATACATTTAACAAAATGGAAGGTTCTTCGCCAAAGGGAATTTATCTGCCCAGAAAAGGAAAGCACATGCCAACTGTCAATCCTGAAAAATCTCAGAGGAGCATGCTGTTCAGTGACAGTAAGGCTGTGCAGGGCTTCTCATCCAAGCCTGTCATTTAGTCAGCTCAGCTCAAGCTGCTTGACAGTTTGGGTAGGTGGAAGGTGGCCTGAAGCGTTGGAAGCTGGCCAGCTGTTATATCCTTGGCAGAATATAACCCTTATAGCTAAGGCTGCTGCAGCAGTGATCAATATGACTGCTATCATCTCCCAGTGAGAGTAAGATAAAACAGGGGCAAGCAGCAGCCTCATTACCTTCTCAGAAAGTAACAGACACAGTACATGGAGATATAGCTGAAGCCATCATCTAGTCCTGAACTATGGCCCTGATGAGCACACAGTAACAGGTTAGGTGACACACAATGAATGCCTGGGCTATGTATGTTAATATCAGGCTATACTGGTCTCATATCATACTGTGTATAAGACACCTCTACATACAGACGGAAGGGTGGAGTGAGTCATAGTTATCATCTTATGCACATGTGGTTTTGGAAAAAAATACACATGGCTGTGAAAACACAATGGGTGGGGAAAGCATGTCAAAAGATGTGAAGATGGCATAGGTACTTCCTGTCATAAACTGCAGCCTTCTGTAATGTATACAGGGTGTTCCTTAATGAATGTAACCTGAGTCCACACCACTGTCCTGATGAAGATGGACACTGAGCATTCCATGGCATGGGTGTTGTGTGACTGGGGATCTTGTCATGAATGGAGTGCACTGAGGAGATGTCTTGTCAGTAGAGGTTGGATGTTATCCCCACAACCCACTCATGATAGGAGGAAGAGTGTCATACACTTCCCAATCTAGTTGAGGACTGTGTACTTTGCAAAAGTCCCCCACATGGCCACTCAAGGTACATACCCTATACCAACCTTATCCATCATTTCCATTCATTGCAGTGATATTAGCACTGGTAGTGCTTGAAATGAAGCATGTGTCATCATGCATCTCATAAGACCAATTATACATTAACTCCTTATCTAAAGGGAGTAGCTGCCAGTGATGGTCGACATCTTCAAAAAAACACAACCCACTAAACTGTTCCTTGTTGGACTGAGAGGTGCAAATTCTGCCTAGATGATGGTTCAGTTATATTTGTTGATTGATCCCAAGTCCCAGCTACATGCTGGGGCTAACTATGACAATTGATAGCATTAATTATCCTTGCTGGGATATTCAGTGGTGACATAGCTATACAGTATTACAGTGGGAGGGATATGCATGCATATGCATGCCAATGCTGTACCCAACACCATTAGACACAGTATATTCAGCTGCTGGCACGGCCACAGGAGATTGTCCCAGGTGCATGGAATCAAGAGGAACCCCTCCTCGATTCAGGATCATGAACACAGAGTGTACATCTTTAGGTTCTGAGGCCATTTCTTCACCCTAACTGTGGCTGAATGTCCAACACAGATGGAGACAGACTGTGCCATATTATCATCATCATCATCATCATCGACTATTACATGGGTTCTGCCTCAGATTCTAGAGGTGGCACTGTCACAGTGGTCTACCCAATGAATAAGCAAAAAGAGACACGCTGGAGTTAGCATAAGTAACTGGGTTACAAATTTGACCCTGTGGCATGCAGGTTACAGGTGGTCCTGCAAGTATCTTACAATCCCTATTCACCTCTACTGCCATCCCAATGTAACTGGATACCTGATGTTTCTGAGACAAAATATAAGACACAGAGTGGGTGGTTAGTGCACTGCACTGTGTAAAAGTTTATCCTATAACCACACAGCATCAGCAACTGATTTTTATTTCAAACACCCTGTCGTAGAATGGAGTACATATACTTAATATTAATTAATATTAATTAAAATATATAATGTTGTTTATACACAACACATCTTAGATTAAGTTACTGAAAATTGCCTAGGTCATATCAACCAAATCCCCATGAGAGAGGAATATCCTGAACCTATTTCTCACAAACTCAGCCCCAGCATACTTTATCCATCTGACAGGCCTCTCAGTTGTTAAGTCAGACCATAAAATGACTAATGTTACCATGCAAATATCCACCCACCTGTTAACTACCATCACCCTGTTTTTAGACTTCACAAAAGTAAACCTATTGCAATTTTACAAAAAATCTCAAAATTGTACAATGCTAACCCTCGTGTGGATTTCAGATATGCAGCCTCATTTGCCAGGGGTCTTTATGCTCATTTAGATAAATGCATTGACAGTGTAAGTAACCCCACCAGAACCACATATAGCAGCAAATTCAACAACAAACTTCCCTGATGGTCAGCAAAAGAAGAAGTAAACTGTGTAGATGCCAAACTTTTCATCACAAATGGAATATAACATTCCTTAACAAGAAGCTGAAGGCAACTATTAGGATCAGCAAAGCATCTCATGAGTGTAGGCTAGTTTCTGAGGTTAAGGATGATTATATGTCTTTTTTTGTTGTGTTAGTAATTTAAGGAATTATTCCTGTCACCGCTACAAACCTATTTATAATGGAACCTCCTATTTCAGTCCTAAAGGTATTGCCAAAATATTAGCAAATATGTTTTCTGCAAAACTTTTACCTGACACTATTATCCCCTTTCCAAACATGCCTGAGTCTCCTTCCCTCCAATAACTCAACATATCATATTCCTAAAGGACTCCACAGAACCAAAAACACCTATCCAATAGTTCCTGGCAATACAGTAGGTTGTCTAATAAATACAATTTAAGAATTTTCCTGCTGATCCTTTCCTTAAGTTGTTCAGCCTAATTCTTGCCACAGGGTATGCTACTGAGTCATAAAGCACTGTGGTAATGATACCCCTCCATAAGAGTGATCCCACTATGGACCCTGGGAACCACAGACCATTTAGCCTTACTAGTCTTGTTGGGAAGACCATGGGGCACATCATCACTGGCCTCATAAACCAGAACATGAAACTTCTATCAAGCTCAACTTGCAAAAAATGTGAACTTATTAAGGGTAGATCATGCCTTCTAAATCATGAGTGTTTTTATAAAAAGGTCAAACAGGTGTTGGATATTGGTCACACTGTTTATGTTGCCTACCTGTATCTGGAAAAGTGTTAGACACTGTACCATATGATGGGATTGTTAACAAGCTAATGCCATAAACATTGATCTCTAGGTGTTAAGATAAATTGTACACTGTCTAAAGGACAGAAGGCCTGTTGTCAGTGTCAGCTATGCCTCTTTAGTCAGGTAAACGATGACCAGTAGCATTCCTCTGTACTATACTGAAAAGAAACTCCAATAAAGGTAGGCTAATGCAGCTTTATTGAACTGATGCTGTAAGTCACAAAAAACTCATCAAAGGTCTGTAGTGGGCCCTCTCCTGTTTGGCATTTACTTCCTTGGTGTAAACAATAAAAAAGGATCTTTGTCTGACTAAGTTTAATGATGATTTAAGCTGGGTGTACAAGTAAAACTATGGTACTAATACCCTTCTAATAGAATAAATATGCATTAATGTCTACCGCACTAAAAATCTGCTCAGACAGAATGCTAACAAATGCAGTGTCATCTCCTTCAGAAGACAACAAACTCCTACTATGTACTATATCCGTGATTCCCCACTCACTAGTGCATTTGTAAATAGGGGACTTGAGCACTTGGGTCAATGGTTCCCTCTCCTTCAATCACCATGTAGGAACTGTAGTCAGAAAATCCTTATATACCTCTCAATTAAACACAGACAGCATCTTATTTAAAAAACAAGGATGTTATTGTTCTCCTGTACTCTCCCCTGGTTAGATGCAATATAGAATATAATGCACCCTTTGGCGTGTATCTCACCTGTCGCATCAAAAAAGACAAGTGCTTTTTGTGTTCCCTCAGGGACCCTATTATCCATGACCTCCTATTTCTCGATATATCAGATAGATAGCCAACACTAGAAGAACAAGAAATTTCAGATTGCAATACGTAATAAAGAAAGCAGAATGGACAAATTGATTCATTGTCCAACACCTCCCCTTGCTCTGGAATAGTCTTCCCTTGCATATCAAGCAATGTAACTGCCTTTAAACACAACTTGGAAGGGTGCCTTAAGCTTCAGGATTTACAAGCTTTACCTCTTTGAAAAGATTGATAGATTCTGTGGGTGGTTATTCGTAAGGCACACATGGCCTCCAGTGGAATCACCTTGCACTAGCTATGTTTCTTGTGGGAAAATGAAGGGTAAAATGCTAAGATATAACCTAAATCATGAAGCTTTGATTTAGAAGTTAATTAAACTACAGGAAATAGATCTAGTAGCAAAGGCTTAAGAATTATATCACTACCAGTGATGGCTAAAGACAAAGACCGACTGAATTTTATTAAAAGTTACATATGTAAATGGACTGTGAATTCCTTTTTTGAAATTACAAGTGAAAGAATGCATGGTAAATGTATAGTGAACACAATTAAGAATGCAGCTAAGACCAGTCCTTATAAAATTACAATCTTACCAATTGAAATAATGTCTGTCTAAGCTTTGGAGAAAATTATAGACAATTGTCAATAGATGATTATTCAGCTCAGACATGAGTTCAGTGAAATGCATTTATTACCTGTATAAGGAAATATATAATATAGAAAGCTAAGATTTAGATTCACCTCTCCCCCGGCATTTGAGGTATTCTATCCTTCAGTAACTAAAATCTACACCAATCCTCAGCAACCATATAAAGATCTAAAAAAGAAGTGTAGAAATGGATGTTAGTAAAACCCCTGTAGTCAGAACGCAGAAAAAGGAAAGGACAAAATATACATTTCAACTGAAAGGTTCCCTGAAAATCCAAATTCATACTTCCACTAGAGAAGGAAAAAGAACCCAAAAAAAATGCAAGCGAATTTGAGGAGAACTGGGGAAATGGTAAAACTGAGCAGCTTTGAAGTTCTTTATGAAAATAGTCGTCATGCGTAATGACAGACTGAACTGCTACTAATAAGAATACCTGGACTAAATTAAAATGTAAATATCGATACATGACAGTAGTAGTCATGTATCATTATAAATGGTAAAAAATTGACTAATAGAAAACTGATTTGACCGTTTACAAAAGTTACTGTATGTTTAAACTACAACTGGTAGCTTATTTTCAGACACATAAAGCATGTGTAAGGAGTGAGACACATTACAAACTGCATTATGATGAAGATAAATTGCATTTGTTTGAACTGTATGTTTAGGAATATATATTATTTTCTAAATTTATTTTTCTTAAAACTAAAGTATGATCAAGGATTTATTTAGTAATTAACTTAATTATGGCAAAACAGCTTTTCAGTAATTTCTAGTATTTTTAAAAATAGTGCATAAGGAAGGGGTCCTAAAGTTGAGGGAGGGGGTTGCACAGAATTAAGGTTTGGATTGGTGAGATGAGGAAATCCCTCCTAAGTCAGTCGGTCCTGACTGATGGGGGAGGATTAAGAAATTATATTATATTATCGAAAGTTTTAAACATCGAACACCATATGGTCAACACCATATGAGCGATATTTGAAATTTCGAAAATATAATAAAAAAATAAAAATAAAAAACTATTCTTATCTAAATGCTGTAGGCAGGGGAGCAAGCCCCCCTGCACCCCCCGCTACTTAAATATTCCTACTCTGAGATTGCACTGCAATGAAGTAAAGGGAAAATATTCCCTAGGGCGATTTCTGTGTTATGCGCGTGACGTTTCAATGTTTTAACCAATCGGGTTCACTGAATACGCGTTCGCCATTTACAATTTTCGATCACGCGATAGGAAATCGCTATGAATTGCTGAATCTGTAGATTCATGGAGTTGCTTAAAGGAGAGTTTGGCAGTAACCACAACATTGAAAAGGAAGAGAAGCGGTGCTTTTTTAAACAAATAGTGCCTAACTAATAGATTTTAAATTGTTAAGAAGAATGCAGTTAGAAATTGTGTCTCTGAGTGTTGTATTTTTATAGTCATGCTTTTCTTTAACCAAAAAGGCTTACATAGATGAAATAAAAGCACAAGAAAACACACATACTGATCCCACTGTCTGGAGGGATTTAAGCTTTAGTAGTTTGTGCTTAGAAGATAACCTATGTGGTATTATCTACTGCTATCCACGAGTGCTAGCTCAAGACAAGGAAGAGGAGAATGAAGAAATAGCATTTTACATAGTTCAGTTTAAAAAGTGAGGTGGGGGAATTTATATATGTTAATTATAATAGACATATGAAGCTTTTGGAGTTGGAACCAATGGCAGTCTCACAGTATGTGAGTTCTTGATGTATCAGAAACAGATGAAAAAGGAAATATCAGACAACGGTATTGCGTATAAGGAGGCAATACAGAAATGTTTTCAGTTGAAATTGTTAACATTAAGTGAAAGTGAGTAAAGAATGCAATATCTTGGAATGCAAATGGGTTAAGTGAGGTTAGAAAGAGAAAAAAAGATGATGAAGCATATCTGAAATGCGGAAATGTAATTAGCAATGCTGCTTGAAATATGTCTGTACAGAAAAGATTTAGCTGGAATACAAGCATAAAATAGACAGGGCTTTTATAGGTTCATAGGTTCATAGGTTCATACTAGGCTATCTGCCCAAGGGCATTTATAAGCCTAGCCCATAGTTATTTGACTTTCGCCACCCCTTTAGTTTGAATAAAACTATGCCTATTATTTTGCTGTGCCTCTGTCAAGCAGTGACACTGAAGTAATCCCTGGGGTATATCTGCGATCCCCCATCCATTGGTCAAGATTCCTCTTGAACAAGGCCAGCGAGGTGCTCTGCCTCACATGTACCGGGATTTTGTTCCACAGCATAGGGAGTCTCTGGGTGATGAATCTGTCCCTCCAGCATGTTCTATTAATAACCGTGTCAAGGTTTAAGTCTCCGCCCTTGTGGTTCTGAGGGATCTAGATTTTTTGAGGTGAAGCGTATTCATCAAATCAGGGTTTGACATGGCCTTATATGTCAGGCACAGGTCACCTCTGAGCAAGCGGTATGAGACTGAATAGAGCTGGAGTTCTTTCAGTCGGGCAGCATAAGACATATTTTTGAGACCCTTTATCCTTTTGGTGAGGAACTTTTGGGGCCTTTCCAGCTGCTGCAGGTGTCGGGTCAGATACATTCCGAATGGGGCATTGTACTCAATCATAGGTCTAATGAGTGATGAGTACAGGGGACGATGACCTCCCTTGATCTAGATGTGAATCCCTTCATGATCAGGTGGGCAATGTAGAAGGTTTTCCTAACCACTTTAGCAATATGAGTGTCAAATGAAAGGCTACTGTCAACCTGGGTCCCCAGATCCCTGATGACTTCTTCTGTGCTCAGTGGATTGCCACCTATATGGTAGCTAGGGGTAACCTTGTTTTTCCCGAAGGGTATGACTATGCATTTTTGGCATTTAACTTTAGACCATGGCTCTGGCCCCAGTTATCCGTTTCTGTGAGTCCCTTATGAAGGATATCTGTGTCAGATGTGTTTTCGACTATGGCGCCCAGTTTGCAGTCATCTGCAAACTTTGTCAGCCATAACCCTCCTGTGTTTGCTTGTACTTCAGAAAAGTAGATGCCGAACAAGAGTGGACCCAGGACTGAGCCCTGTGGGACACCACTTGTGACAGGCTTTGAGTCTGACATGGCTCCAGCAACTCTGACCCTGTGGGTTCTGTCACTTAGCCAGTTTGCAACCCATCTTGTGATGTATGGGTTTACATTCAAGCTGATGAGTTTTTCGATGATACCTGAGTGGGTATTGTGTCGGCCTTTGACAGGTCAAGGTAGGCTGTATGGACTGCCTTTCCCTCATCAATGGCCTTGGTGACTGTCTCAAAAGTCAACCAAGTTTAAAAGGCATGATCTGCCTTTGACAAAGCCAAACTGGGTTGGATCCAAAGTCTGCAAGTTCCCTATGTCTTTATTTATGAGTTCCATTAGGATCCTCTCCATGGCTTTGCAGATAAGGCTTGTCAAGCTAATGGGATGGTAATTTCCAGGGTCGGTGGAGGCACCGCCCTTGTGAAGTGGGACCACAGTCACCGTGCGCCACTCCTTGGATCCTGAGGTGAGGCTAAGATTAAACAGCTGTCCTAACTGCGGGTTTAATTCCTCATTGAGTTCGTGGAGCACACAGCCGGGGACACCATCCGGTCCCATGGATGCTGTGTTTTTTGCTTTGGAGAGAGCAGTTTTCACCTGGGCGTTGGAGATATTTGGGGGGCTACAATCCTCGGGTATAGATATCTCTCTATTTGGGGGGAAGGGGGGGGAGAAGTTTGCACTGAACCTGTCAGCCAGTATGTTGGCAATGTGTGTAGGTTCAGTAATCTTCACATCATTTTGAACTAATTCTGAGCATATCTGGGAGTTTCCTCCTAGGTTTCTAACATAGCTAAAGAAGGCCTTATGATTGTCTTTTGAGTCCTTGGTGATTTTTCTCTCAAAATTTGCCTTGGATGATTTTATGAGAGCTCTTAGTTTTTTACTTATAATGATCAAAGGTGTCTTACCTTTCAAGGATTTCGCTCTATCTTGTAGTAGCTTCCTCCTTTTGTTGTAGAGCTTGTTTATGGCTGGGGTCCACCAGACTGGACGCTTGCCTTTGGTACAAAGAGTCTTAGTTTTGTTTGGGATTGCCTGATCCATGCAGTCCTGTAGGTGCTGGTAGAAGGCATTTGTAAGTGATTCAGCGGTTTGAGTAATGTTTACCACTGGCTCAGGGGCCTTAAAGGAGACCACACTAGTTTTTAGAAGTGTGAAGTCGGCTTTTGAGAAGTTTTTCACTGTGGTCTTTTTTATTTCTGGTGGGGGTGGGATGAGGACCTTCAGCGAGATTAGTTTATGATCTGATCTCACCAGTGAGGGGTATACTTCCAGTGTTGAACATTGTGATCCCATGTTCGTGATGATGAGATCAAGTATGTTTTCTCCTCTTGTGGGGATGGTGACTAGTTGTTCCATGGCATTTGAGTTTATGAACTCCAGGAACCTTTGGGCTAGAGTGTTTGGGCTTGAGTAGTGTTCCCAGTCTATATTAGGGTAGTTGAAGTCACCTAGTATGATGGTGTTTAGAGATACATTTATCCCTCCATTGTTTTCAGGAAGGCCATGTGAGGTTCCTGAGTTTGAGAGGGTGGCCTGTAACATGCTACAAATTGCAGAGCAGTCTTGCCTATGGTTAATTGCACCTGGATGGTCTCCGATGCATCAACCTTGAGGTGTGGGTGTCCTTTATGAATATGGACACCCCTCCTTTCTTGGTGTGGTCCGGATTTTGGGGCGGGCATGATATGAGGTGAAACCTGCTAGTGCTGGGGTGCTCTCAGGAGCCTTGAACCAGGTTTCTTTCACAGCACAGACATCGATGTTCTCCATACTGAGGAGGGCCTGCATCTTGAGATTGAGACTTCTGGCATTGAGCAGCATTACCCTTAGTTTTTTACTTTTTGTGTTCTAGGGTGGTAGGTTTAGAATTTGAGCCTTGCCTAAAAAGGCACTATGGGGGTGGCAAGAGCCTTTGCCAATATCCGGAAGCCTAGGGGTGACAGGTGCAAGCCGTCCCTTGCAGCATGGCTTGTCCAGCATGTCATCCCAGGCAGACAGACATTGGATCCCCTTTGAATGACTCCAGAATTTAAGCCAATTATTAAAGCTGGTCATCTTATCACTGTATTGTGGCATCATTCTAGGTGAAGGTAGGATACTGCTCAAGGTCAGGGTCATACCTGCCTGGGCTACATAATCAGAGAGCTCCTCAATGTCTCTTTTCATGTAGTCCAAGGAGTCTCAGGTCGTTGACACCAGCGTGGACAATGACTGAGTCGTACTTGTAACTGCTGTTGAGAGACCTGAGTGCTTGTGTTATGTGTCGGAGTCTAGCGCCCCACAGGCAGCTTACTGTGACCTTCTCCTTACTCAGTCTGGTGCAGTGTGTCTGACTATGGAGTCACCTATGACAAGTATGTTTGGTGTTGTATTTGGCCTTAAGGGCAGTGACTGTTTTGCACACTGATTTTGTTGTTTATGTGTTGTTTGTGTGGTGTATTGAGTTTGCAGTTGCTTGGGTGTCTGCTTTGGAGGCCTCTGCTGTTTAGGTAAATTTTTACTCAGAGCCTCCGAGTATGTCTTAGTGTGTTTATGTGTTTGATTCAGTGGTGTGGTTGAGTTATGTGAGACTGGTATTGTGGTGTGTGTAGTTGCCTTCTCCTCTTGCCTGGTCGTGCCAGTCCTGAGTTGAGAGAGCTCAGCCTCCAGTCTGGCTAAATAGCTGCATCTCTCACAAGTGTTAGTGTTACGTGGGAGGAGGAGAGGGTTGTCCGTGTACATGAGGCAATTGTAACATTGTCTCAGAATTAGATTCACCAACTGGGCAGGAGAGGACGCCAGCATCTGACCCTTCGACATGCTAGAAAGAATTATGAGTTGGTATGAGACAGAAAAGTTGTGGGCTTAGCAGGGAAGTGGGCACTTCTGGGGGGCATTGCTAGTGAGAGATTTGTATAATATAGAGTGCTTGACCTGCAAAGAGAATGCTTATAAGACAAGGGATATGCTTATAAGACAAGTGCTGAGCTTTTGAGGAGAAAAGCTATTTGGAACAAGTGCTGCACTTTTTAGTGTAGGTGTAAACTGTTTAGGTTCCTAACAGAGCAGTTCTAAAAATTGAAGAACAGACTTTCTGGAGCCAGAAAGAGTTTAACCTTGTTTAACCGTGCTGCCGATGCGGGCTGGAAAGAAGCAGGAATAGACCCAAAAGGGAAAATAAAACTACAGTTTCAAGTCAGTAACCACCTCTACGGGGGGCAGGGAAGCTGCTCAATGTTAGTCACTGCCACTGATCAACAGAGAGACCCTCCTCCAGCCCAAGCAAAATGGCCTCACAGAAACTTTCAAACAGTTCAGGAACAGCAAGCCTGTAACTGAACTTTTTAACTCTCAGAAAAGTGGGAAAAACAAGATTTATTGTTTTGTTTTGTTTTACAGAGATAGCAGAGGTTCACAAGTAATATCAAGTTATAACAGTGCAGTAAATGACCCCACACAAGAGTGCTAGGTCAAGGACAGAAAATATGCAAGTTTTAAGAAAAAACGATTTAAAATTAAGTGCAAACAGGAAATTCAGCAAACAGCTTTTGGTTGTGCTCTAAATACAGCTACTAATACAGAAATCAAGGTTAACAAGCCAGAAAATGATGCAAAAACTTAGCAAATAAACAGAGAAAAATACTTAAAATCTCAAAAGTGGCTCCCTTCTTCTCTCTCGCGTTTTCCTCTTGGAGGGTGCTTCACCAACAGCCAACAAGCCTGAAAAGACGCCCAAAACCAGGCACCTAGGTTTTAGGAGAGGAACATGAAGGAGGTATGGGAAGGAGCCCCAGTGGCCGATCAAACTACAGTCTCAAGCCAGTGACCACCTCTCTGGGGCAGGGAAGCTGCTCAATGTTAGTCACTGCCACTGATCAACAGAGAGACCCTCCTTCAGCCCAAGCAAAAATGGCCTCACAGAAACTTTCAAACAGTTCAGGAACAGCAAGCCTGTAACTGAACTTTTTTAACTCTCAGAAAAGTGGGAAAAAAGCAAGATTTTTTGTTTTGTTTTTTACAGAGATAGCAGAGGTTCACGAGTAATATCAAGTTATAACAGTGCAGTAAATGACCCCACACAAGAGTGCTAGAAAGGGAAAGAAAGAGATGGAGGTAACAATTTTATTTAAAAAAGGTACAGGTATAATGGCAGAAAAAGGTATCACTGATGAAGATGAAAAACATATTTTCATAAATAGGAGTTGGCACTGGGTCAAAGTTACCATTGCATCAATATACCTGCCTCAACAATCCATTTTGCAAACATTAGTAATAGCATTTCAGAAGTTTAAGTTACTTGTAGTGGGTGACTGGATGTATGGGTCTATTTCACTTGAGCTAAAACTCATTTAACTGACTACCTTTGACTGACACCTAACTGACCTAAATTTAATTTGACTAACAACTCATTTGACTGACTCCCATTTCACTGACAGCATACAATGCTGAATTTCAACATACTTACTCTTAAACCATAGACAAGAACATTTAAAACACCAATAACTAACCCTTTCCAGAACTTAAAAACTACTTACTAACCCTCTTAACAGAAATGGAATAATATAAAACCAAACTAGGCAGGAAGTGGCCCCCACACCCCCCCCACAATTATATACAGTAACTCCAGGATCACACTACAGTGGGGAAAAGGGCATATACGTTTAACTTGCCTCACAGTACTCTACACACTGCCACTACTGCTGGGCATGCACAAAATATTTGCCAAATTACTTTAGATACTTCCCATAAAAATATAAATAGAAAACCCCACATTTAGAAACACTACAACACCACTTTCTACATGACTATCAGAATTCTAACAGTCAGCACTATAAGTTACAGTAATTCTTTTTATCACAAACAAGCCACAGATGAAGGAAAACCCACAACAAGTCTATCCCCGAGATTCATGAAGCTTGGCGCAAGGATGGCATTAGCCTTGCGCTGACTGTGTGGCATAGAGATGGCGCAGCAGCACCACATGCATATTAATGAAGGCCCACTGCCGTAATGGCCATGTGCATAGGAACCATGTACGAGTGCAGGGGGCGTGTCCAAGCGCTGCACAGAGGCATGAACATGTCGGCTGCATACACGCAACCTAAAATGCTGACTAGTACAGCCTGCCTCTAATAGTAATCACTCCTGTCAGTGTCCGTGGATACTGAAATGTATGCAAAGCATACAAGACAGTTTTGCGAACATCAAAATAAAAAGTAAACACAAAGGCACGTAGCTGAATATTGAGTCCCCATCCCTCGAACAAATGATATTTAAAACCCCGTGCCCATATTCCATTGTAGTGTCGATAGTTATACCAAGTGGAAGCGAAACACATCGTGTTAATGTGCTGCCAATTGCTAAGCCTAGCCCAATGGTTAGGGTTACCACCTTTCCTACGCTGTGAGGGACAGTCCCCCTCTAAGCAGGTGTGTCCTTACCAAAACCATTATAAATGTCAAATGTCCTGCGATTGTAGGACATAATTATGTCCCATATTTTATGTAATAGTCCCATACAATACTTATTTCTGTATATAAAATACCTAAATGTTACAAGAAACAGAATAAGCAAGCAAACAAAACAGAATAAGAAACTACACCACTACAATAAAAGCTTATATTTAGGCATAAAACTAAAGAACTATCCTTTGTATTGACCGTGGGTATGTGTTGACCTGTAAACTCTGATGTGTGTCCTGAAAATGTCCCATCCCGATCATATGAAAAGGTGGCAACCCTACCAATGGTCAGAGCATTTGCCCAATATCTGCCCATTTGTGGTCCAAGTCGTCCTGTCAGGATGAACCATACATGAACGGGTATTACCCGGGTCTACCTACCATGTCATGAAAGATAAGTATTTGCGTGTACCTATGTGCGTGAAGTACAGCATGTGGATGATCAGAAATGCTTGGGTAGTCCTCACAACCATATTGGTACCAGAGATATGTAGTGTACGCAATGTATTCTGTTGACTGTGCCATGGGCCATCAACTAGAGAAGGGATGGATGGTGTCTGTGGAATATGGGGGTGGGGTGTGATGAGTAATGTAATAATTAGCCAAGGGGAGACTGGATTGGATGCACAATAAGTGAGCTGGAGGTCTACGAGGGAGCAGTGGGTGAATGAGGAAGATAACCAAAGAACAAATAATCACATCCGCAATACAATCCCACAAAAATAGGAACATTAAAAAGTGCAATACACATGTACAGAAATGTTACCAGCACATACCCAAATAATGGTCTGGCCTGAACTGAGGCATCCAACCCCAACACACCTGGATACATAATTGAATACCCATCATCCCCTTCACAGCACACCACCCCCCCTTCCTGAAAATCCATCAAAACCACCCATACTCGGGCTGCTAGATAGGCACAGCCATATCTGCACATAGTGACCCCTACCCATATCTAGCAGACAGTCTTACCATAGATAGTCTCAGGATTGCAAACTATGTATCACTTGCATGCATAACCCTACTTTATTGCCATAAAGCCAAAGAAGGTCATCAGTCCCCACAATTTTTGGATATCCCTCAAGGGATAAGTATCTGTTCTAAACATTAGACTTGCTGTCATGACACGATGTCCAGTCCTGTATACATCTGGACACAAGCTTATGAGAAGTAGTTGTCCACAAGACTGCTCAGCCTCCAGCCGGTCCTGCAGAACCTACGACCCGGGATTAAACACCTGATGGTGATGCACGTCTCCCCACGTGCATTATCGGGAATATATACCTTACACATTCGCATAGTGGCAGTTGGATATAGGGTGACTAAGGCACTTTAAAGCAGACGTAAGTAGGGTTACCACCTGTCCCTCTTTGCAAGGGACAGTCCCTTTTTGGGCAGTTGTGTCCTGACCAAATATAATACAATGGCAAATGTCCTGTGATTGTAGGAAATATGTATGTCCCGTATTTCATGTAACAATTGCATAAAACAGTTATTTCTGTATGTAAAATACTTAAATGTTACTAGAAACAGAATAAGCAACTAAACTGCTACAAGAATAAGCTTTCATTTAGGCAAATAAGTAAAGTTCTAACCTTTGTACTGACCATGGGTATGTGTTGGCCTGTAAAATCTGATGTGTGTCCGAAAAATGCCCCACTTTGGCCATTTGAAAAGGTGGCAACCCTAGACATAAGCGGGTATGCAAGTGTGTATACGCGATGGTAAGTGGCGGTGATTCAATGGTATGGGAAATGTAAATAAGCATGTAGGTGTATTTGCATGTGTATGTACAGACCGATATATATATATATATATATATATATATATATATATATATATATATATATATATATATATATATATATATATATATACACACACACACACACACACATATATATAAATATATATATATATATATATATATATATATATATATATATATATATATATATATATATATATATATATATATATATATATATATATCTGAAGAATGAACATGGTCACAATATAGCAGTCATAATGAATGTGAAAGGAAACAGCAGCGAACATCCCTGTAATATTTAGTGCTGTTATATATCAGGATGACTATAGGTGAGTACACCTCTGCATCCCCAACCACAGGTAGGACGCTAAAAGTGGAATGAGTGATCTCCCCATGTTAAGCCTGAATTTCATCTAGGTACAGGGCAGTCCCAGTCCCCAGTCGGACAAGCCTAAACCAGGATGACCATATGAACACCCTGACAATCAAACACATGTATGTGCCAGGGCTATAGGCTTTGGAGGTCTGAATATCCTCGGAATGAGTCAACATGCAGCACGGGTCCAGAGCAGTAGGGAATAGGGAATGGTGCATGTGTAGTAGTGCGGTTTTCCAATCAGGAAAATGGATGCCTGCTGTGTAAGTGAAGTGATGAGGCATGTGTTTGGGTAAGTATGAACCATGGGTATACATATCAATAAAGCAGAACACCAATAGTGTAGTGGTTAGAGCATCTGTCTGAAGAAAAGGCATTCACGGTTCAAGTTAGACAATAGCACATATAATTTTCCTTGTGGAATTAATGTTGCTCTGCTGTAAAGCCGACATTTAAACATGTAAAGGTGAACGTGTGTATCGCATGGGACTATTAACCAGATCCTTTCAATCAAAGTGGTACTGTCATAATGAATAAGGCACAAGTAAGCACAAATAAGCGGCAGTAAATATATGTAAAGCGCTGTAAGCATAGGCGAGTGCGCCTGCATGGGTGTAAGCAGCTGCCAGCATATTTAATGTGTTTGTATGTACAGATGTAATATATATACATATATATATATATATATATATATATATATATATATATATATATATATATATATGTATACACACACACACACACACACACACACACACACACACACACACACACACACACACACACACATATATATGCGTGTGTGCATAGATATATATCTACATACATAAAAAAAAATATATATATATATATATATATATATATATATATATATATATATATATATATATATATATATATAAAGAATGGATGTTGTAACAATAAAGCATGCACAAGGGATATGAAGGGAATCAAGAGCAATGTTGGTATTATATAGTGCTTTCAGCATATGTCATAAAAAGCTACCCAGTAGTGAGCAGAGCACTGCTACTCACACCACAGGCAGGGTTTTACCAGTGGGAGAAACACTGTTGAAATGCTAAGTCTACTTTACACACAGACTGAATATAGTCCCATGCTGGGACCTCCAAAAATTGGAAAGCGCAAATGTCCGGATTCCATAATCCCAGGAAACGCATGTATGTGCAAATATACATGGCGGGAGACCCTGTGAATATACGAGGCAGGACAAAATGTGTGTACTGCTCAAAAAGATCTGGAGATGGCAATGTGTAAAGGTGTGTCATGTCTGCTATAACAAGTGGATAATGGATGTTACGCGTGTAAATTCAAAATGGGTGGGGTGGAGGACCTATGGGTATGCAATTATGGATCCAGGCATGCCAGGTTTGGATGGGCCAGTTCTAATGGACCACCCTGTGGAGGTCAGCTAGGTCGTAATAGGTATATATGTATACTCTCATGCAGAGAACAATATGTTGAAGTACAAATTCTGTAACACATGCATTCCATTTGTTGACATAAATAATAGGAATGTGCCCATACAAACATCGACAGTACATGGAATAATAGGCTGTGCAGAAGAGGGACGGGTCACATCACACTATCACATTCCATTTACCATCAATAATCCGTACATGAACATATAACGACATCTGTCAGCTGTATAATGTGCTACATACCGATTACAAGATAACTGGATTGAAGTGTCAGTGCTATAATGAATAAGGCACTATTATGCTGGTGAAGCATATATAATCACCATTATGCATGTGTAAGTGCGTATGAGCGGGGAATGTATTGACACACAGATGTACATATATATAATCATATATATATATATATATCTCTATATATATATATATATATATATATATTTATATATATATATATTTATAGCAAGATATGAATATACATGTATGAATACATATGCAGATATATCTGTATATATTAATGTAAATATATATATATATATATATATATATATATATCTCTCTCTCTCTCTCTATATATATATATATATATATGTTACAGTAAATATACACATGTATATACCTAGGCTATGTTACAGCAGTTACGGGTAACATATGTTCAGACTGGGCATATGTTGTTGGGAGGTCCAATCAACAAACGTCTACCTCCCACCCCACCCCCCCATCTTGGCCAGTGAGACATACAGACATACAATAAAGGTAAATACAACACTGCTTCCCAGACCACCGGCATGAAACTACCAGTGGGAGAGATGAACAAGGTCTACACTTTAAATATGGACAGAGACGTCCCTTGTGGAACTCCAAAAATTATTTTCTTCCAGGCAATGCTAGTAAAGACTACTGCGACCATGATGTAACTGTACACGGAACAGTAGGTTGTGCAAGCCTGAGAACACATGAGTTGACACAATGTAAGACATGTGTCCCGACACGGGGAGAGTGGGCAGTGTGTAAGGATGTGTTCATATCCCACCTTGGCCCACAGTAAGGATGAGTGCTGTAGAGTAGTGGCTGGTAGGGGCACTATGGGTATGCAATTATGGGCTTAGCCATGCAGGTGTTGGCTGGCAGACACATATTAGGACTGCCCAGGGGGTGTAAATAATATTCTGATGTGGGTATAGCAGATGCCCATACCTCCCAAACCTTAAGAGCACATCTACTGGACAGTCCATAAACCATTGGGGGAACACATAGGGACCATGTCATTGAACTGTCCCCGATTACCAGGAACGTCCGTGATTATGAATCATAATCTAACACAGTCCCAACTAAATACTCCTAGAACTAGTGATATTAGGAGGAAAGGTGGCGGAATACACATAATGAATAATGACAACATGTAACAGTCCTAAACAGCATGTACCTCAGACAATGTGTATGAATACATATGTGCTCTGGGTCCATCAATGTGTCAGGTTAATTGCACCAACCTTCTAAATGTGTCCCTGAGGTCATTATGCAGTGTCCCTTATTCAGTGTTCATTCTTCCCCATTCGTATGAGAGGTCGAATAGTGAGAGAAAGCGCATGTTCCGCCGACTACCTTAGAAAGTTGATAGAATAATAGGGTTGGGGTTACCACCTGTCCACCTTTGAGAGAGACACTCCCCTTTGGGCAGTTGTGTCCTGCAAAATAACTAATTATGCCAAATTTCTTGTAATTTAGGGCAAAGATTACATATAATTTCTATAGTAGTTGCATAAAACAATTATTTTGCACCTGAAACACCTAAATGTCATAAGTAACAGTATAAGCAAATATAATGCTACAAGAGTAACCTTTTATTTAGGCAAAACAGTGAAGTACTCCCCTTTCTACTGGCTGTGGGTATGTGTTGCCCTGCAAAGTCTGACGTCTCTACATACAGGTCCTATAGGGCTGCCACCTTTCCAAATGGCCAAAGTGGGACATGTTCTGTAGAAATGTCAGACTTTCCAGGACAAAATATACCTACAGCCATGCATAGTACAGGATTATACTTATCTGCACAAATAAAAGCTTAATCTAGTTACATTTGAACTGCTTATGCTACTACACATAACATAATGAAGTTTCAGATATAAAATAACTGTTTTATGCAACTATTAATGAAACGTAGAATATAATAATGTCCTGTAATCAGGACATTTGCTATGTCTTGATTATTTTCGCAGTGTCCCTCGCAAAGTGGGACAGGTGGTAACCCTAAATTCCCACCTCGGCCAATTGAAAAGGTGGCAAACCTATAATAGGTATGCGGTAGCATGACTTGGCCGATGGATGTGGCTCCCACAACCCAACTACTTGTCTGTATTGAAGAGTGTCGGTTCCCATGTATCAGCCAGATGGGAGCAGATTGTATGCGGAACACACAAATATGATTAAGTCACTGTACAGGCTGCTGATTCAGTACAGTCGAACAACATGCTGTCGCCTAATGGGCAGCAATTCCTGATACTGTAGTCATGTAGTCCGATGTAGTAGGCATCACAAGATGGGAGCAGATTATATGAGGAAAACACAATTAATATGATTAATTCACTGGACAGGCCCCTGATTCCATGCAGTCGAACATCATGCCATCACCTAATGGGCAGCCATTCCCAATACTGTAGTCAGGAGCAGCCTTAGGTCAACTGGTACCCTAGGCAAAGGGCAAAATGGCACTCCCCACCACACCACCCAGTGCCCCCATCCTGGTCTACCTACAACAAATAAATACTGGTAAAGTGCCCCCACTAAAGCAGTGCCCTTGGCGGCTGCTTAGTTGGCCTATGCCTAAGGCTGGCTATGTCTGTAGTCATGTAGTCCGATGTGATAGGCATCACAAGGTGGGAGCAGATTGTATGAGGAACACACAAATATTATTGATTCACCAGATATACCGCTGATTCCTTACAGTCAAACGCCATGCCGTCACCTAATAGGCAACCATTCCCGATACTGTATTCATGTAGTCTGATGTAATAGGCATCACAAGGTGGGAGCACATTTTATGAGATACACACAAATATGATTGATTCACTGGACAGGCCACTGATTCCATACAGTCGAATGTGATGCCGTCGCGTAATGGGCAGCCAATCCCGATACTGTAGTCATGTAGTCCGATCTAATAGGCATCACAAGGTAATATTGTGGTCCTCGCTCCCACCCAGGGGTGTGAGTGACAGATGCAAGCACCAATGTTGGTGCATTTGCAAGTGTGGGAGCGAGCAGGTGTAAGCATGTTTGGCTACCAGTATGCGAGTATTGCTCTGGTAAAGCAATGTAGAGGCTAACCGAGCATAAGAGGCTGTAACCAGAGGTCAGCAGTGCTTAACACTGCTCAAACCCATGCACACCTGCTCCCAACTGCTTTAATGTGCTTTACTCCCTCCGTATCCAATGGGCTTGTTCTGCCCTGCAACCAAATAAACGTCCTTTGCAAGGGTCGGAACCAGGACCCTGCACACAGCTAATGTGTATTACCAATACTCCATGGCAGATATACAGACAATGGACAGTACCACAAACATATCATACAGCGCAGTCATTCAACAGTATAGGAATGTATCCCATCATGTAGATGTATATGTGAGTGTTTATGTCCAACATATAGGTATATACATATATAGAGATGTATCAGGAACATACCATGTGGCAACAAAGCATTACAAATGAACGAAACGGGAAACACCAGCGACACCTGTATTATGTAGTGGTGTTGCTCTATGTGATCACAAGACTCCTTCAGACAGACATGTGTCAGTCATACATGCAAATAGTTGTACATTGGCCGTATACATCACTCTGTGCATGTAATGCACATTAACGCAACAGTACCTGTCCAATCATTATGTGTGAACAGCACTCTTGCAAGGTGCTGTGTGCAACATCATCATCATGATAAAGGTAAATGGGGTAACCATAGAAGGATCGGTAGTGTTGTGTATACAATGGAGTCATCCTCATCACGTGTACCTGGACCATGTAGGAGTGATGTGTATACCAGGACCGTGCACCTGAGGGAAAGGGGTGAGGATAACTGGAGTATGTTGTGATGCATATTACAAGGGTTTCATGTGTCCAGTGGGCATGTGTGTGTGTAATGGACAGCTATGTATAGGACAGATGTTGTCCTAGGAGCCAAATGGCCTTATGTGTCCATAGGTGAGGGTCAGATGTTGGGGAAGGAGTGTAGGTATCGCCATGGAGGATAGGTAGGATCACAGAAAAGACAGCATACAGGGTTGGTATATGACACATGTGGGGGGTTACACCCTGGATGGGGATGGGTCTTCGGCATTCAAAAGTCTATGGGAACAGTGGGACAGAGGTCCTCAGCCATGGGCAACTGCCACTGCACCTACACAGCTGCAAAGGAGGCAGTGCTGGGGGCTGTCCAGGAGGGGCAGCATCCCCCTGTAAATGTGACACTCCACCCTTGAACTGGTGTATCTGGCTTCATAACCCCTTAGGGAGCCACCAATGCAACATATCTGGGATGGCACAACAGCAGATATGTATATGTCTGAGTCCCACTTCCAGGGGGATCATGCTCCATCCTCAGCGGTGGTACCACCAGAAGGTGGTGCAGAGCCAACAGAGGTTGATGTCTATGGCTGGGGCCCAGATGTGCTAGTGCCTGGTGCCATGGTCAGCTGAAGTGGGACAGGCGGTTCTGCTGGGACATCCCAACCCATTCAGCCTATGGTGTTGCGTTTTAAACCCACATATGGATTAGTGATAGACAACAGCATACAGGATTGCCTACGACAGTATGCATAGATATCACCAGCAACTCAACACAACAGATGGTGTACATTTACAGAGGGAGCACAACACATGCATATATACTGCATGCCAACTGTACAATGTGTAGTAGACGTGTGACTGCAGCTATGAACAGCTGCCCATCATAGGCTTGTCACTGGGAATCCCCCACAGTGTCTGTCATACCACTGGCTCATGTGACACATGTCCAGTTAACAACATGTTTCCCTAGATAGTGTGCTGTGTTTATCATGTAGATGACTATGAGAACACCATCACAGCTGTACCACATGCAATCAGCTAGAGGAGGACTGCAATAGGTGCAGAGGCCATCACCTGACCATTACCATCACTTACAATACACATGTTGCTGCTGTGTAGGTGTACACCTTCACATCCACCAGAGTGTGTGGATGCAACAGGCAATGTACACCAGGGAAGGGCTTGGAGACTTAACCATAAGCATCATCTGCCACATGCCAAATAGTACAGGGGTCAAACCCCTGACTACTCATTACTATTACATGTGCATGACATTACTACATGTGTCAAAAGGCGACATGTTGCTGTGCTGTAAGAACATATGTGTGTAGGTGAGTGAGTGACATCTGCAACAGATATAGTAGACATACATTAGGTGTGGCACATGTCTGTCCACGTGAACGGATGCCATTGCCACCACAACCACACTCTCTAATGGACACGCATTGACACCTTTGCCAGGGCCACAAACACACAATGTAACTGCTTAGTTTGCCACACTGCAGTAATGAACAGGACAACATGCAACACAGGTTATATCTGGACGTTCTATGGGCTAGGGCATGTGAAAATGCTTGACAACTGTTGGTATGCCAACAAGGTTTATACTGGGAGTGACTGTGGTTGGGAGCATCACAACCCACATGCAGACACAGGGTGCCAGTACTGGCATGCAGGTATGCATTGCTCCATGGGTGTGTAGTGTTTGGCTGTGCAAGATGGCTGTACAAGGCTGGGTGAGGGGTAATCCTTGCCATCGCATCACCTGACAATGGTGTGCAGTGCAGGGGTGTAGTGTCTGCAATGTCCCACACAGATGCATACTGCATTATCTGGCCTGACATCCTGGTTACCAATGTGTAGGGCCATAGCTTTGCAATGCATGCCATGTGTGTGTTTGATAGTCCTTCACATGGACATTGCCTGGGATGTGCAAGTCCCACAATACTGTACAGTGACATGTACAGGTGTACCTGGTTTGGCAGACACATGTTGTGTACACAGCCTGTTATACCCCAATATGCCAATACTGGCCTGGTGTGGCAAAATCGGCTTATAGTGAGTAGGTCGGCCCTGCACCTGCATGGATAGTATGATACAGGTATTCCGTGGTGTCAGTGGCATAGATCCATACAGGGCATATGTGTACAGCATTGTCTGACTTTTGTGGATCACATTTGATGGCACCACATATGTAGCAGGCATTCAGTGTGGAACATAGTGAAGGCACACTGTCTGCATATATGTGCCTATTGTACTGCTGTACCGGGTGCCATGTCCTCTGCAGGCCACTGCACTCACACCATGCCTACTATCTGTCCTCAATGTGCATGGTACTAGCAACATAGTGGGATATCCTAGGCAAGTTTGTTTGTGCATGGCACATGGGTGCGGGACATAAACCGGGTACTAGTAGAGCGGCATACCTAGTTCACCAGGCCTTTTGCCAGATGTATGGGTATGGCTTGCCAACACAGTGTCATGGCTGACTGACAGCTGTACTTCTCGTGAGGTTGCAAATGTGTCATAAGACGGATACCATATAGGAAAACTACAAAACCCGCTCCCTAACATGTCCAATGGTAAGACAATCACGGTCATCTCTACACAGGCTCTGACAGACAAAGACACACTTGCCATGTCCTGTATACAAATCCACACCATATCACACTGCAGCAATACGCATTTAGGGCATGCTCTACAGTGAATACTACAAAGCACTGTATTCATCTCACGCAGGCAGACAAACACACACTTGGCACATCTGAGATTAGAGCACCGACCTAACTACTTTACTACACTACAGCATTACACAGATACAGAACGTGCTACCGAGATTACTGGGACACAGCACTCCCAGAGGTGTATTTGTAGATGGGTGACATCATCAGCCTTGCCAGAGGTGGGTATATGAAATGTATGGAGTGTGAGCAGTCTAAAAGCATTACTCAGTCCTCAGGCAAATGGACACACACACACACACACACACACACACACACACACACACACACACACACACACACACACACACACACACACACACACATGGCAAGTGTGGGACTAGAACACCGACCTAACTACTTTTTTACACTACAGCATTACGCAGTTACAGAATGCGCTACAGAGGTTACTAGGACACAGCACTCCCAGATGTGTATTTGTAGGTGGTGTCATCATCTGCCCTGCCAAAGGTGGGTATATGAATTGTATGGAGTGTGAGCAGTCTAAAAGCAATTTACAGTCCTCTGGCAAATGGGGACAGACATACACACACACACACACACACACACACACACACACACACACACACACACACACACACACACACACACACACACACACACACACACACGCCAGTGGTGGGAGCAGAACACCTGCCTATTTACAGATTATTATTACAATACTGCATACTTATGAGTCGTGCCACACAGACTACACATTTCAAGGCTGTCATTATGACCTTCTGGGAATGTGGACATCAACAGGGATGCTGGCAGTTAAGATGTACATACCTGTGAACCTGTGTGTTTATAGTAGGAATCCATCCTGACCTGGAGTATGCCCATCTGTGGAATGGACGGCTACTACCACTATACAGGGTTACAATGGCCATGCCCATACACAGAGGCACATAACCAACACAAGGTGCCACTGGGCATGCTCACACTGTAGCACAGGGCTGTTCGGAATGCATTATGTGTCCATCTACACAAGGATATACTGGGCATGCTCATACACTTAGTAGCACAGGGGGCATGCTCACACACTTAGTAGCACAGGGCTGGTCGGAATGCACTACTATGTGTCCATCTACACAAGGATATACTGGGCATGCTCATACTCTTAGTAGCACAGGGCTGACTGGGATGGATTCTGATGCTAAACATGGAAGGCCACAGTGGCCATGCTATTACAGGTAGACATAAAGAACACATTGTAATGGGCTCTGGTGTTAGTAGTTGTCTTGTTAGCAGGAAAGCTGCTCTACATATATTTGACATCAGTCTTTTGCACAACATCTGCTGTCATTCTGGGATGACATGGCTGACAGTAGACAGGCCTTTGACACATATCACATGCATCCATGATTCAAGGGGGATAATACCCAAGTCGCACCCGCCCACACAGTGCCATTCCAAGGCAAATGTCCTAAACACAGGATAACTCCCATACACCTACAGGACAACTGCATTGTTTTCTTATGCTCACCAGTGCTGGATGTGTAGCATCCATAATCACAGCTGGTCACTGTAGATCCAACAATGGAGAGTACTGACATCTGTGCAGTGAGGAACACCTGGCTGATTGCTCTGTAGTGCACAATAGCACTACCACTATATACCTCAGAACCTAGCACTACCATCATATACCTCAGAACCAGACATGTGGGCGATAACACAGGTACGGACCGCTCCAGGTGGTGTCCCCACATACATAAAGGCCACTCACATGTACTGACCGGTCCCCCCACGAAAGGCATCACAGATGAGTCATGTGCAGGACAGAGTGTCACATGCTGCATTCTTGGATGTAAACCTCAGACACCACCATGCCCTCAGACCATCAACACGCATCCATACATGTTGAGGACATATAAGAGTACACCACCATGTGAACCTTGACCTGTGTACTGTACAACGCTCTACATCAAGGGTAGAGAGTACCCATGTACCGACACAGTTGCATCATGTGTTATGCAATGCAATTATACCACTGTCTGTAACCAAGTCAGCTGTACACATACCAGGGGCCCTCAGTACTTTCCACCATTAGCATATGACTGTTGCTGTACACCAGTACACACCCTCATGTATGGATATGACATACATGCACCTGCCCTGGGTATGTACATGCCACACACACACACACACACACACACACACACACACACACACACACACACACGTAAATAGCATAGCTGCTGTTGTCCTTTGTGCAAACAGGTGGCTACAGCCATTACACACATGCACATGAAATATAGGTTCAAGGCTGCTGAACGCTAACAGTACATAAGGTGTGATATCAATGTTGACAGAGGTAACATTCCCTCTGTACCGGCCACTCATTACATCCATTATATCATACAACAGTCCATGTGTCATGTATGTCATAACACATGTCCACCAATTGCAATGTCTACAAACATGCACAAATTTCAGGATTGTAGGACCTACACACCTGTACATGTAGTGTTGTGCATTCAGATAACATGTGTGTGCACTTGCTGATGTATGCAGGTGACGTGTATCCTAGTACATCATGCAGTTGCAATGCAGCCTCACCATTGCCAACTGTATATGGTGATATACTTAATGTATGAAGAGATGTACCTCAGGTATGGACAGATGTGTGGAAATAACTAAGTGGTGGGGCATCTTTGCAGATGGATGTCTGCTGTGGACAGCTCACAGGTGTGTCACAAGCGGTCCTACAATAACCTGTGTAACTGGTAAGCAATGGTTTCATTAATTGAAGGACATAACACACAACTTAGACAGTGGTCAGGGTGACAGCAAAGGCAAATCACTTGACACCTGTTAATAGTTAAGACATCCCATGTGCATATATCAGCACTGTTGCCACAGGAAGTGTCAATGAAGGTAAATCACCTGACACATGTAAATAGTTAAGACGTCCCATGTGCATATATCAGCACTGTTGCCACAGGAAGCATCATTACAGTTTGTAACATGTGCAATACTGCTGTATGTCTGTCATACATATCATGAACTAGGCAGGTCTGAGATTCACAGTACTGGCATGTGTGGTTGAGTGTGTGTCCATATATGTCACGTATGATGGGGAATACATCTCAGTTGTTACTCACTCTCCTGTACACTAGTGTACACATCTATACAGACTGCAATGTAGAAAGCAGGACATAGGCAGGGGCATGCATTTCATACATGTGAGGTATCTGTATGTGCTGTGGGTGACATAGGTGTATTCAATACTGAATTCCACAGTGTGTGTATGTAGGGCTGTCTGGTACCTGGGGTGAAGATGTATGTTACCATACTGAACTGATAAGACCCCCCCATCCAGGCAATGCATTCTACTATCCGTGTTGATGTCCCCGATCTTAGGCCATACTGACTACCTGTACATGTGTATTCTTTGTGGCGCACCATGTAGGTGCACAGTACTGTAATGATGATTTGCACATAGGCAGGGGTCCTCACCTCACCAGTAGCAACTGTGTGTGAGTGTTTGTTACTGTGTCAGTGAATCCGCGTGTCTGTGGGTGTTTTACTGTGTCACTGAATACATGTGTGTCAATACCTAAGTGTGTGGGTGCAGTTGTGTGTTGGTGTCCTGTCATGGGAATGTGTATTACTGATTCCCAATGAGGCATCACACTTTCCACTGGAGTCTCCCCGTGTGATCAGCTAGACCACTCTCTTACCTCACCACTCCATGTAACTGTACCTGTGATGTCACCCTTTATGGATGTCATATCTGTAGCCACAGTAGCTTAATACACAGCTATCATGCTCTTGGATCTGTAGATGTGTTTGTAACATGGGACATTCTCACTGGTATGTGGCAGCTACACAGTACATGCTGGTATATTCATACATACCTGTGAGTAGTCCACATTGACATATGGGACACTAACTGAAAACACTGACATCCACCGGCATGTGCAATTAGACCTGAAGGAGGGCAGCAGAACATCATGATCAACATGCAGTTACTGTTGTTACACAAGACACATACTTTTAACAGTACAAAATGCATTGCACACCTGTAGTACATGGTATTTCTGCTGCCTGTCAACAGTACTCAACAATTGTAAACTACACTTATCTTCCTAGTCTGTTCACTCTGTACATCAGACCATATGAGCATGTCCCTGCACCGATGGTGTGGATGTCAGGGATGCGGCACAGGCATCATCACATGCACAGGGTGATAATGTTTGCCAGAGGCCTAGGCTACACCATTGGATAACATCATGCATGTGGGTTAGGGCCTTTGATCTAACTGGGCGTGCGTGGATGTTATGCGTGTGTGTGTTGCAGTGCCCTACATATGTTTCCAGTGTGTGCAACTATGTATGCACACAGTTCTGCCATGACCTACACAGGGGTATTATTGACAGCTGCAGACTGTACAGGCGAGGTATTACAGTTCATGGTGTCCTGCCACGGACATGTTACCTGTGCCTGCAAGGGGTTGCACGGGCACTACCAGGCAGAGGTGCAGATTGGGTACTGTCTGATGTCACTTGTCCACTGGAACTGTGTTCCTTTTGGGACCATCCCGGGCCACTTACACATGGCCTGCTATGTCGTGGTGTGGACAGCACAGCACCAGATGCACTGCTGCTGCTACTGCCACTATGGGAGAGGACATGTGAGGTAGCTCATACACGTAGACCTGAAACAGGTGATGTAGCAGGCCTATGTCCATGTGCCCAATGCTTCACTTCTACCAGATGTTCCAACACAGACAGCTCACGCTCGCGGATTGTCATGCCATGGTCAAGGACTCCAACCATGTCACCCAACCGTCTATCCAAAGCTTCAGCAATCTGCTGATGAGCATTTACCATTGCCTGGATGTTGTTGTTTAAAAAATGGACAGCAGCTCTCTGTAGCCTCTGATCTTCTCTGTTGTGCTGTTCAGCACATGCCTGTGCCTCCATTACAGCCTGAAACATGCATCTGGTGACACCAGCTGCTGCGCTTTGTCTTGCAGGAGCATGTTGGCCAGAGGTCCTCCTATGAGCAGCACTGGCCATGTGCCTGTGTGGGGCACCACAAGTCAGTTGGCTGACACCATGGTGTGCAGGCACACCTTCCATAGCCCCCACACTTTCCTATTCCAAGCTACCATATGCCAACTGTCCTTCCTGTATGGCCACTGTATTACCAGAAAGGCTCATCCAGACTCAGCTACACTTTGCTGTGAAGGAAAGGTTAGTTTGCATTTATTTTTTGCATTTTGTATATTTTAAATACTGTAGTTTGTTTTCTTTACCTTGTGTTTTACCTGCATTCTGCTTTAACAGCATATTAAAACTTCAAAAGAGACCACAGCTCTCTCTCTCTTCTGAGTCAGGCAGATTTTTTTTCCCTCTCTCCCACCCAGTCATAGTTGTCTTGTTAAATACCACTGTCTTTCTAGTTGCCTGCCACTTATGTTAATCTGACCATATATCTCATTTCCTCTCTACTTTCAGTGGCTTGTGTGAGTAATCACTAAATCAAAAACCCCTCCCCTTCAACTATTTAAATTTATTGGCCATCCTACTGTATTCCATAGTACCAGAATACAAAAGTGACCACCCCTTTCAACCCATCTTGCTGTTTTAAAAATAGTAACTCTCCACTAAACCTTAACTTTTAAAACAGGTAAAACTTAAGTTACCTACTTTCACGTCTACCTTCTCTAGTGCACACTGCAGTGTGCATTTTTTTTCATCTTACTTTTAAGCATCCCTTTGACTAGCACTTTCTCTAATACCTGCTGGAAAGCACTAGGAAGCCTTAAACTGATGCAAGCACTCAACTCTCCTTGTTAAAAAGGAGAAATTAATAGTAGGCACTAAACAGCCTATAATTGCAAAGTACCTTGCTAAGGTAAGGGAAAACAGCTCCTGTACGTTACAAAAAAAAAAAAAAAAACATCAAACAAGGCATGTCCAAGGGTCAGCTTCTGGTGATTTTTCCTGTCCACCTGGTGAATCTGGGCATACTGGGGCAATGCAGAAATTGCCTCATGTACACAGACAACCCACTACTCCTACCACCCAACACTACAACCTGTGAGAGATGCACTTACATAGCCAAAATGGAAGCAAAGCTCTCTCCACCCAAGATTGTGCTAGACAGTCAAGAGGAGAAGGTTAACACCCACACTACACCTCAAGCAACACATAGCCCTTCTAAACCCACACCACCAACACCCACATATAGCAACACTAAATCCACATATGCAGAGGCCCTTAACTGTAACCTGCCCAAGCAACAAGGACCACTGAAGCTCAAACGTAAACAAACACCAATCACAACCAAAGTGCCACATAGTTCAAAACACCTGTGTGCCACCCAGCAACAGCCCCTAAGGCAAGACAATGTACCTAACACTTTAGTCATAAGTGACTCTATAGTCCAGCACACTGATATCCCTCTCACCAGGTTGAACAAGGAGAAAATTACAGTCAGCTGCCTGTTGGGTGCCAGGATCTGCCACATAACGCATGCACTCAAGTCACTCCACAACAAGTACAAATATGACTCTGTCATTGTCCATGATGGAATGAATGACTTGAGACGTACCTCCCTGGACTACATGAAAAGAGACATGGAAGAGCTCTTGGATCATGTGGCTCAGGCAGGTATGACCCTAGCCCTGAGTAGCATCCTGCCTTCGCCCAGAATGATAACACAATATAAGGACAAAATGACTGACTTCAAAAATTGGCTAAGCTTCTGGTGTCATTCAAAGGGGATCCAGTATCTATCTGCCTGGGACGACATGATTGATAGACCACGATGCTTTGCCAGAGATGGTCTGCACCTGTCATCTCTGGGATTCAGGTTACTGGCTAAGGCTCTTGCCACCCCTATAGTGCCTTTTTTAGGCAAAGTTCAAAGAACAAAACCACCACCGTAACAGGTACAAGCATGCAAAATCTGAAGGTAATGCTACTCAATGCTAGAAGTCTAAACCTCAAAATGCACTCTCTAGAGGCACTCCTAAAAATGGAGAACATCGATATCTGTGCAGTAACTGAGACGTGGTTCAAGGCTCCAGAGAACCCCTGCAATACCAGGCTACAACTCTTACACACTTTTCAGCCACCAAAGCAGGACCGAAACACTAAAGGTGGAGGAGTGTCAATATTCACCAAGGATATTCACACTACCAGGCTAGTTGCCCAACACAATGCATCTGAAATTCTCCAGGTGCAACTAACACTAGGTAAGACTGCAATCCAAATTGTAGCTTGCTACAGATCCCCCACCATACCCCAAGATTCTCACTACACCTTTCTAAACATACTGGAAAATATTAAGATAGAAACAAACACCCTAATACTGGGTGATTTTAACTACCCTGCCATTAACTGGGGAAGCTACTCATGTACCAACACATTTGCCCAACGGTTCTTGGAATTCATAAATTCCAATGCCCTGGATCAATTAATCCATAGTCCCACCAGGGGCTCTAATATCCTAGACCTGGTCATTACCAACATGGGAAATCGATGCTCCACACCTATGGACACCCCCTCTTTAGTCACGTCTGACCATAAGCTAATCACCCTTAACATCCACATCCCACCCCCACCCCCCAGTAAGGAAACCTCTATAAAAAACTTCTCCAAAGCCAACTTCATGCTACTCAAGTCAGAAGTGACAAACTTCATGACACCCATGCAGACAGGAGCTGAAAGTTCAACTGCTGAATCCTACACTAAGGCACTGTACGAGCACATCCACTCATGCATAAATTGTGCCATCCCAAATAGAACCAAGATGCTCTCATCAAAAAAAAGAAGCCAATCTGGTGGTCCCCTGCCATAAACAAACTTTACAACAAAAGGAAGAAACTGTTGCAGAAAAGAGGAAAATCCCAGGATGCAAAAAACTTCCTTACCAGCCTCAGTAAGAAATTGAGATCCCTCATAAAATCCTCCAAAGCTAGTTATGAAAATAAAATTGCCAAAGATTCCAAAGACAACAACAAAGCATTCTATAACTATGTCAAGAATCTAAATGGCAATGCTCAGATCTGCTTTGAGCTAAAACAGAATGGCATTAAATATACTGATCCCAAGGATATTGCCAATATCCTGGCAGATCGATTCAGTGCCAACTTTACCCTCGTCTCATCCCCTAAATGGCCCATCTCAATACTGGAAGATTGCCAAATTCCAGTAATAATGGCCACACAGGTAAAAAACACACTCTCCAAAGCTAAGAATACAGCATCCATGGGACTGGATGACATCCCGGGCTGTGTACTACATGAACGACAATATGAACTGGCACCTCACCTAAGTGTCATGTTTAATCATAGCCTCACCTCAGGTTTTGTGCCCACTGAATGGCGCACAGCTACAGTTATCCCACTCCACAAGGGGGGATCCACCTTGGATCTCGGAAACTACCGTCCCATCAGTCTGACAAGCCTTATCTGCAAGGCCATGGAACGTATTATCATGGAACTTATAAACAAAGACATTGGCAACCTTCAAACACTGGACCCCACCCAGTTTGGGTTCGTGAAGGGACGATCTTGTCTCCTGAACTTGATTGACTTCTTCGAATTAGTCTCCAGAGCCATGGACAAGGGTAAGGTGGTCCACACAGCCTATCTAGACCTTGCCAAGGCCTTTGACACCATCCCCCACTCTGGAATCATAGATAAACTTACTAAGCTGGGCATTAATCCCTACGTCACCCAATGGGTTGCTAACTGGCTTACTGATAGAACCCATACTGTAAAAGTAGCCAACTCCAAATCCAACTCCAGACAAGTGACAAGTGGAGTACCTCAGGGTTCAGTCCTGGGACCGCTCTTGTTTAGCATCTACTTCTCTGAAGTACAGGCCAACACTAAGGGACTCTGGATAACAAAGTTTGCAGATGACTGCAAACTGGGAGCCATTATTGAATCCACAAATTATGTGGATACTCTACAAAAGGGCCTTACAGAAACAGATGCTTGGTGCCAGAGCCATGGGCTCAAGCTCAATGCCAAGAAATGTATAGTTATCCCCTTTGGGAAAAAAACATGTATCCGTGAATTACCATATAGGTGGCAGTACACTAAACACCGAAAGTGTGATAAGAGACTTAGGGACACAGGAGGACAGTGGTCTCACCTTCGATAACCACATCGCCACAACAGTCAGCAAATCCTTCTATGTGGCACACCTCATCACTAAGGGCTTTTTATCCAGAAAAAAGGAGGTCATTGTCCCACTGTACTCATCCCTCATTAGACCCATTATAGAATACAATGCCCCGTTTGGTATGTACCTCTCAAGACATCTGCAACAACTGGAAAGTCCATAGAAATACCTCACTAAAAGAATCACAGGCCTAAAGCAGATGCCCTATGCTGACCACCTTAAAAAACTCCAGCTATACTCTGTCGAATATCGTCTACTCAAAAGCGATCTTTGCTTAACTTACAAGGCCATGTCAAACCTAGAGCTGTTGGACATACTACACTTAAAGAAATCCCAATCCCTCAGAGTCACACTTTCCAGGGATCTAAACCTTGTCATCACAATAAACAAAACATGCTGGAGGGATAGGTTCCTGACCCAGAGACTCCCCAGACTCTGGAATAGATTGCCCATACATGTCAAGCAGAGTGCCTCTTTGGTCCTCTTCAAAAGGAACCTTGATGATTGGATGGGAGAAAGGAAATTCACCCCGTGGATCACGTCAGTCACCCTGCTAGACAGGGGTCCAGGGAAGTAAATAGTGTGGGAAGAAATAGCCAGGGAATTGTTATGGCTAGGCTTGTATAGGCCCTAGGGCTGATAGCCTAGTATCAACCTATGAACCTATGAACCTATGGGGCATGTGCAGGCATGGGATCTGTTTGCGGGGATGAGGGGGATATAGCTGGAATGGCAACCAATGGCATAGTTTCAGCCCCTGACAACTCTGCCTGTGACTCAATCATACATTCATCATCACTGCTAGAGTCTGTGGGGACACTAACATCAGATGTACCGCAGGAGGGCAATGCACTTACATCACCTGTGAGGGAGACAAGAACTGTACATTACAATCTATACAATAGATACACACACACAAACACACACACATGTGATATGACAGAAGGCATGCAACATGCATGTGATACGGCAGACGGCATGCAGCACAGAATATAATAGTGGTAGCTATCATATATCCCTGGGTTGCACATAACAGCATGCATCATAGCAGACGGCATGCAAATTGCACAATCATAGTAGTAGTTGGCATACATCCCTGTGTTACACCATGTAGACCAACACAGGTTAACAGTACACCAGCCTGATGTGTGGCATATGACCTTGACAATCACATGTAGTATGACATGTGATCTGCTGACATGTGCAATGACATGCATACATGTTTAACACAATGGTGTCCTTTGAAATATACAGTGAGGCAATGGTGTCCCAATGCAGTGTTGTCTGTCTGCCTTACAGATATACTGCACATTAAGCTGATTTGCATGGCCATTACAGGGAATCATGAGGTGTCTCTATTGCTATACAGTGTGAGCTACAGACACAGTTCATAGCCATGACTGTGTTCAGATACAATACATATATACTGTGGAATGTGACCCATATCACTGAGGTGTATACACACTAAACCATGATGGGGAAGTTGTGACACAGGTCACTGATGGGTATACGGATGACACCCATGCACATCTGCAACCATATTGCTGCTGCCTGGCAACTATGGCCAGACATGGCAAACACGTCGGTACACCATGTCCCATATGACATCTGTGTAGCACACACACACACACACACACACACACACACACACACACACACACACACACACACACACACACACACACACACACACACACATGAGGAGCAAGCATGACATTGATGTCTGACACCAGCAAGTGGGATGTACTGTATCTGTGGGCTGATGTGGATACTGTACAGGTGAATGCTGTCATGCCATGACACCCTCAAGATGTTCAACACATCTTATGTGGTGGATTGATGTTACGCCTACACAAGATGTGCACAGGTCTGTAGGATGTCTAGTGTTCCACATCTACAATATAACCATTACACAAAGGCCATAGTTGGACCATGTGTAGCCATTCTATGACAGGGTGTACACACAAGCACATCATGTATACTGTGTGTGTTGCTCCATGTCTCTGGCCATCCTCCATGGCCATGTGTGTACATGTGTTAGCCAAATTATTGTGATGGGCATCTATTTCACATGTCTGTGTTGTCCCATATGGCATACACCCATAGATGTCATATGCTCCACTGATGACAGGGTTATGCAGACAAAGGGTGGTATGTGGGATATGTTGTCAGGTTAGGTAGGCAGTGTTGCAGCCAGGCCACTAGATGTCATGGACGTGTCAAGATAGCACATCACATTGTGTGACATTCATAGCAGGGCTATGATCCACACCTGTGAATCCTGTGGACTGGCCATACTCCAGCCCACTGTGTAGTACTGTTTGTATTCCCTACATGTGTAGTTCTGATCTGTAGTACATGTCCCTACAGTGAACAGCACCCCCACCATTGTATTAACAGCTGTCCACACATCTGGTAATGACAGTTTGTGAGGATTCATGTCAGTGAGATGATTCACATAGTTTGCAAGTGTTGCACATGGGTAGGCATTGTGATGCATTGCAGGTCCAATCTGTATATTGTGACAGGACCCTGCATTATGTGTACATGTTGTAAATGGCCACATGGCACATAGATCTGTGCATTACAATTCCTGATAAATAATAACAGTCTCACCTGCAATGGGCTGCTGTCACAGCGAAACACCAGAGGTACCTAAATAGGAGTAACTCAGCAGTATGAGCATTATCCACACCTGCATAATGGCTACAGGGTGCAATGTGCATAACACATGCACCAGTACATTAGACTATACTATAGTGTATGCACATGTGTGCATACACAGAGTAGCATATTATAGTATGCAGCATGTGTGTATACATGCCTTGCATATGATGTTACATTACATATTGTACAGTGACACATGCAACAATATGGAATATAGTTGTTATAGGTGCAGTACTGACTTACCAGGCAACTCCAGGCTCAGTGGTTGAGAGACACCCACCTCCACAATATCGGCTAAGGCTTGTAGATGTAGTTCTGCAGGTGTCCCTAGGTTGGCTAGTAGCACCTCAGAAATGTGAGTGGGGGCTGGGTTGGTGGTCCACCACCTGTTGCACCTTGTTCCCTTGCGATTGCATTCACACACTGTTTCGCCCATCTAATGAGGTCTGTACAGTGTCTGTG
The DNA here is from genome assembly GCF_019279795.1 of Protopterus annectens. Classification (NCBI taxonomy): domain Eukaryota; kingdom Metazoa; phylum Chordata; order Ceratodontiformes; family Protopteridae; genus Protopterus; species Protopterus annectens. The sequence continues at coordinate 1,033,057,939 of NC_056728.1, forward strand.
CACCTGCTGGTATGTGTGGTTGTGGCCCCCCACATCATTAACCCTCCTGCGAAGTTCCATCTACAGGGCATTCCACTGCTGTGCATCCTGTGGCACATGGCTGAACAGGATATCATGATTGTCAAGTAGGTATGGGATGAGAGCCTCATCCTCCAAGTGGGTAAAAGAGGGTAGCCTTGCACATGGCATACCTGGAAGACATAATGATGGAGACAGGTCACAGTAACTCACAGAGACATACAGAGCTACAGCTGAACATACATGTGTATTGCATTTATTACATTTAAATAGCTGTATTTGCAAACCTACATGACACTGACGTGTTTGTGTCACACACATGTGACACTCAATGGTGAGTGGATATTATCACCATATATGTGTGTGTGTCACCTGATTACATTGCTCATACTCCATGTGGATGCTGTCTTGATGTGGGCATGTCTGTTTGCCTGTACTGGTGCTCGTACCTATCAGCACATAGCTGGGTGTGTCCATATTAATGCAGTCTACCTTGATGCTGTGTATATGTCACATATAAGGACTTAACACTGCCTTAACAGACATGACCTGTGACACTGCAGACTTGCTCACATAAGGTATTATATGTATGTGTTCTGCCATATACATCTACATGGCACTGTACAGCAATTCAACATCCTGCCATGTATCATCTGTGTTGCACATGTGATACACATGGGACACTGGCTAGCCAGATGGTATTTGCAGGGATGGATATCAACTACAGCATGTACAGTCAAAGTCAACTTGTGGGCTATATGCCATGGGCCATGTATGAATCTAGGATGAAAGGTTACCTGGCAATAGTCGACAGGCGGGTCTGTGGGGCCTGGTGGAGCAGTACCACATTACTGATCCACAGGGTTAATGATACATTTACCATGTGGTCATCACACCATGTCTGAGAGGGGAGCGATGTGCAGCTTTGATGGACAGGAATGCGTAGTATGGCAGGACTATGTAAAGTGTATGGGACAAGGATCTGTCCAGCATGTGGAAGGTGGATGTCCATGAAATATGTGTTTGAGATCAGGATGTGTACGTGTAGCATGTCCAACATCACTGGGTTGGACATGGATTTATTCAGGGTATGCATCATGCTACATAGTGGAGATGGGGAATGGGAAGGCTGGTGTAGGCCATCTGTACATGGCCAATACCCCTTAAAGGAAATATGTGATCTGATGTGGGTCACTTGAGTGTTGTGTATGGCTGGACAATGATTTCTAAATTCATGGATGGCACCCTGTTAGGGTTGCCACATATGACTACCTGACAGGTGTGGTGACGTAGCTATCTCAGGAAAGATACCTGCCCAGCTGCATCCCATACACACAAGTGCCCATTATGTTGACCGCTGCCTAGGTGGTAGTTCATGGGTACAAGGTTATTAACATAGCGGTGACAATGCAATATGTAGCTGTCAGATTGTAGCCATATGTCACACACACCTCACCCACAAAGCCTTTTCTGTATGTTGTCCACAACACTACTGAGTCAGCTATTGCTCCTAGGTCATAGTCATTCACATACTTCAATAGGCAGATGCCTTCTGTTTGTCTGTGAGGTATGGACTACAATGAGGGGGAATAAAATTCATTAACCCTGACATACTGCAGCTGCCACTGGTGTGATGAGCATGTATTATTCAGACACCTACTGTAGTGCTGGTTCTGCCAGCAGTTGCAAAACACTCCTGTGACATAGGACTGTACATCTAGTATATCAAGTGTAGGTGGTACACAGTATGGATGATGATGTCCTATGACCTGGCAAGGTTATGATATGCAGTGTGACATCAACCTTACTGTCATCTACATCTGTACTGTTGACGTCAATTATTTGATCAAGGTTCATGTCCTTCCAGACCAGACTCAGCAGGGTACTAGTGCAGTACTTCCCATTATCAGTGGTGTCTCCCCCTTTGTGGGTTGTGATACCTGTTGGAGTGCACCATTCAGTGTGTACACAGCCTGACATGGAGCTATGTTTTACATGATGTGTAGATGGAGAGCATCTTGTTTTGCCATATGTGTATGATACAACCTGTGATGTGGAGAGGTCCCATGCAGCCTGAGTGCAGCTTGTACCTGCATAGTTGTGGGTACAGGGGCCCTGTGGTGTACATGGATATATGCTTGTGTACCTGTTGGGGGGGGGGGGCGTGTGTTTATGTTATCCAAGACCCTATCTGGATTGCTTATTCATGCTTAGCACTTGTTCAGAACTTGTAAGCACTACGTAAGCTAATAATTACTATAGCACTCAATCTTCCTCATTACCTAGAGGTAAATAGGTTTTGTACATACTTTTCTCACTTGCTTAGAGTAAAATAGCTCTTGTACTCACTTTCCTCACTTATCTAGGAGAAATTAGTTTTATATTCAGGAATGTCCAAGGGTCAGCTGCCAGTGTTCTCTTCTGTCAATCTGATGAATCTGGACATCTTGAGGCAATGTAGACATTGCCTCATGTACACAGACAACCATCTCCTCCTACTACCCAACACTACAACCTGTGAGAGATGCACTTATCTAACCAAACTGGAGGTAAAGCTCTCTCAAACCAAGCCTGACCCTGACAGTCATGTGGAGAAGGTAAACATTCGCACCACACCACACTCATCACATAGTCTCACTGAACCTACCCCACCATAAACTGAGAAAACTACTTGTGTACCAACTCACTAGCTCAACATTTTTTAGAATTCATAAACACCAATGCCCTGGATCAACATATCCACACACCCACCAGGAGCAACAATATCCTAGACCTAGGCATCACTAACATGAGTGACCGATGTTCCACACCAGAAGTCAACTCCTCATTGGTCCAATTCGACTATAAGCTGAACACCATTGATATTCACATCTCTCCCCCACCCCCATTAAGGGAACCACAGTATAATATGTCTACAAAGCCAACTTCATGCTTCTTAAGACAGATGTGGTGAACGTCATGACACCCATGCAGATGGACAATAGTGTTACAACTGCTGAATCCTACACAAATGCACTCTATAAGCAATTACACGAGTGAATGGATCGTGCTATCCCAAACAGAAATAAGGTGCTATACTCCTAATTAAGGAAGCCAATCTGGTGGTCCCCTGCCATAAACAAACTGTACAACAGAAGGAAGACACTGTTGCAAAAGAGAGAGTAGAATCCCATGCGTGGAGGAGCTCCCTGGTCAGCCTCAATAAGAAGGTGAGATCCCATATAAGATCCTCCAAAGCTAGCTACGAAAATAAAACCGCCACTAATTCCAACAACAACCACAAAGCATTCTATAGCTATGTCAAATATCTCTATGTCAACACCCAGATCTGCTCTGAGTTACAGTAGAAAGGCACAAACATTACAAAACCAACTGATACTGCCAACATCCTGGCAGATAGGTTCAGTGCTACATTTCCCCCCTCTCACCCTCTAAAGGGCCCATATCTATACAGGAAGAGTGCAGAGTCCCTGTACTCACAATTGCGCAGGTAAAAGCTGCACAATCTAAAGCCAATATCACAACATCCATGGGACCGGACAACATCCCAGGCTGCGTTTTACATGAACTTCAGAACATACTGGCTCCCCACCTACACACCATGTTGAATAATAGCCTCACATTGGGCTTTGTGCCCCCTGAATGCCACACAGCAACTGTTATCCCACTCCACAAAGGTGGCACCATAATGGACCATGGGACCTATTGCCCTATAGGCCTGACTAGCCTGGTCTGCATGGCTATGGAGCACATCATCATGGATCTCAGTCACAGAGACATTGGGTACCTCCACACCTTTGACTCCTCCCAGTTTGGCTTTGTTAAGGGCAGACAATTTCTCCTAAACCTGGTGGACGTCTTAGAGACAGTTATCAAGGCATTAGATGAGGGTAAGGAGGTCCACACAGCCTACCTAGATCTCTCAAATGCTTTCAACACCATTCCTCATTCTGGTATTATCGACATACCCATCCACCTGAACATTAACCCCTATGTCATGTGATGATTTGCAAAGTGGCTCACGGACAGAACCCACACATTGGGAGTTGCATACCCTAGGTCCAACTGTATGCCAGTTACAAGTGGTGTCCCCCAGGGCTCAGTCCTAGGACCCCTCACGTTCGGTGTATAATTCTCTGATGTACAGGCAAGCACAGGAGGGCTTTGGCTGAAAAGGTTTGCAGATGACTGCAAACTATGGGACATAATTGTTTCCCCAGCTGTTACAGATACCCTCCAGAAGGGTTGCACTGAGACGGATACCTGGTGTCAATATCATGGCCTCATGCTGAATGCCAAAAAGTGCATAGTCATCCCCTTTGGATATAACTAATTACCCACGGACTACCACATAGGTGCTAGTCCCCTACATACAGAAAAGGTAATAAGGGATCTAGGAACCCCAGTAGATAGCAATCTCTCCTTCGATACCCATAATGATAATGTGGTTAGAATATCCTTCTACATGGCTCCCCCTAATCTCTAATGGGTTCGCATCCAGAACAAAGGAGGCCATTGTGCATCTCTACTCATTATTTATTAGACCCATTAAAGGATACAACACCCCATTTGGGATGTACCTTACAAGACAACTGCAACAGCTTGGAAGACCACAACAGTACCACACTAAGAGGATTACTGACCTCAAACAGATGACCTATGCAGCCCAACCTAAGAAACTCCAGCTGTACTTGGTTGCATACCGCATACTCACAGGTGATCTCTGCTTGACATACAAGGCCCATGTCCAACCCTGTATTGCTGGATATGCTCCACCTAAACAGAGGCCCCTGAGAGCCACATGCTCTAGGGATACACACCTAACCACAATGATGACTAGGACATGCTGGACGGATAGATTCCTGACCTGGAGACTCCTCATGCTTTGGAACATGATTCCAATGTACATCAGGCAGGGCCTCTCACTAGCACTCTTCAAGGGAATCCTTGATGGGTGGATGGGAGACAGACATGTACTCGGGGGATCACTGCAGTAGCTCAGCTGGACAGAGGCACAGGGAACTAATGGCTCTGCTGTTCAGAGGCACAGGGGAACTAACCTATGGGGGTGGCAAAAGCCAACACATTCTAGCTAGGCTTATAAATACCCTTGGTAAGACAGCCTAGTACCTACCTTTGCACTTATTACATGTCTTATATGCATGTATAGTTAAATAGCTCTTCCATTTTACTTTGCTATCATACTGATAAACTGTCGGGTGACTACAACTCATATGTATCCTGTTATTGTGTATTGTAAATGCCAACAGACATAACTAATGTTTGCCTAACTTAACAGTAATGCTATGTAACTTGTAATACATATCTGCCTACAATACTGTACATTACACAGTTATTGGCACAATATCCCACAATGCAAATCATAATTGCACAGTGGGCCAACCTTCGACGTTATTCTCAGTAATACACACATACATATGCCTACAGTTACAATATATCAACATATACTATCCCCTGTTATAGCACATACTTGTTGGACCAGCCCTACCACTGACAGCGGCTGGTGAGGAATATTTGTGTTCAAAGCCCTTATATAGCATCCCTTGTGGTGTATGTGGTGTTTGCCTTGTACCTTCAGCAGTACACACATAAATACTACAAGCATTACTATGATCAACAATACATCACTACAAGATAACTGTTTCCACTATATGGATTGCGTGTACTTTAAATATTACAGAACAGGTACTACATACACAGACATACTGAGTGTTCTACATACCTTATTAGTAACCTGAGGTGTCATTGACTGTTAATTCAATCCTTTTCAGTTTGTGTTTCAATCATCTTTGTAACGTTCTGCTGGTATATACAGATGATTTGAATGTGTGATAAGCCATCCTTTTCTAGTTAAATATCGGTAATGTGCTATCTTGACCACCAATTGGTGTTCCAAAGAAGTTAATTAGATGCACATCAGCTGTGCAGCTACTCCATTAGCCAATACCATGGCAACAGTGGTGTATAACTGAGTACTTCACTTGGGTGTTGTCCGTTTGCCTTACTTTTGAGGAAGACGGCCTGAATGTGTTGTTTGCGATGTATTTCAACAGCTATATGGAGACAGATAGAGATATATTAGCTTCATGACTCCTGTGGATTGTGTGTAATGGCTAGACGATGGTGTTCTACATGTGAGTACAGCTGTTATATTTCAGAACATTGCTACTTATGCAGGGTTTGTTTGTACCTGATACTTCTGCAGATGTTTCAGTCTGGCAAGAATGTTTGAGCAATTCAAGGCTGTATGGCTATGCATGAACTGTTATGTGGTTTACAGTGTGCTCACCAGACATCCTTGATTTGGTGTACATGTGTATCATACTGTGCTGTTAATCAGTAATTGGTAACACTTCCCGGTGTACACATAACCCTCTGAAATGGGATTAGGGCAAACAAACCCTGTAACATCAACAGCTGTTCCATTGTATAACAGCAACTATTTCACATAGGGCCATGTTAGTGTGTCTCTGACAAGGTATGCTAAGGCTTCTGCAGATGTCGTACAGTGAGTGAATGATTTGTGATGTTATTACAGTGTGTATTGTAATTTGTTTGGGTGTGGGGGTGATGTTGGTGGGTGTACATAGAAGATGCAGGTGTGTAGGAACTGCTTTTTATGTGTGAGGGTTCCTTCCCTATTTGAACACCTATCCTTTAGTGGACTAATACTATGGTAATTGTAGGCTGATTCATTAAGGCACTGTTAACTCATTACATCCGAGTGACACCTCCAGGTGCATCTGCAGTTAACCCCTACTGCTCCTCTAGGAGTCAAATATTATTTGTTCATACTTGCATTAATAATTCCAAAACCATGCTACATACAAGGTATCGGAATATTTTATCTTGAAGCATACATGATGGCACGCACAATTGTACTGATATTTGACCTCTGTCAATGAGTATTTACTAGAATTGTAAGGTGATAACTTAATTTTTAAAGGCTTAGGGCACACCCACTAGGGGTTAAAGGTACACACTCAAACCATGCTACATACAAGGTATCGGAATATTTTATCTTGAAGCATACATGATGGCAAACACAATTGTACTGATATGTGGTTCCTGTATAGCATGCAGGTGATGTTAGTCCTTGAATCCTTTCGACAATACATTGGAATGTAACAAAGTGTTGCTAAATGAAAGCTGTCTATTTCTGTCATAAGTATTTGCAGTCATTGGAGTTGTGTTGGTGACTGACCCTCTTTGGCTAGGGTTGCCACCTTTTCATATGGCCATAGTGGGACATTTTCGGGACACACATCAGATTTTACAGGCCAACACAAACCCACGGTCAGTACAAGGAATAGAACGTTCCTTTCTTGCCTAAATATAAGCTTATTCTTGTAGCAGTTTAGTTGCTTAGCCTGTTTCTTGTAACATGTAGGTATTTTAGATACAGAAAGAACTATTGTATGCAACTATTACATTACATATGGGATATAATTATGTCCTACAATCTCAGGACATTTGCCACATTTAATATATTTGGTCAGGACACAACCACCCAAAGAGGGACTGTCCCTCGTAAAGTGGGACAGGTGGTAACCCTATCATTGGCTCATGTCCATAGTACATATTTATAATAATGTATAGGCATATACTCTCCATTTCCTTTGTTAATAAAGGTTGGTTGTGGTGGAATGTGTGATTGCTAGGGTCCCTGTTATACTCATATATGAACACTTCAACTGCTGTATACAGGATACTTACAGAATCCCGAAACCACACAATTTCAACGGCCACAGTACTGGGCCCAGACTCCCATACCCCACATTACAGACAGCGACAGTAACTCGTGAAAGTAACATGAACATGGAACACACACACACAAACAGACACACTGCTTCCCACCACATCCAAACAAACCATCCTACACTAGGTATGAGTCCCCTACACCCCCCATGTGGGTGCCTGCACCCCCCACCCCCCCTACTTTAATATTCTACCTCCTAGATCGCACAAACAGACGCACAAAGCAAGCCCACACCCACACATTACAGTCCCCCAGGAACACACACCACACTCAGAACAGGTATGAGTCCCCTACACCCCCCATGTGGGTTTCTGCACCCCCCACACCCCCCCTACTTTAATATTCTACCTCCTAGATCGCACAAACAGACGCACAAAGCAAGCCCACACCCACACATTACAGTCCCTCAGAAACACACACCACACTCAGAACACACACTTATACACATTACAGCCCTCAGAAACACACTTACACACAGTAACCTACCTGAACCGCAACACCAGAAGCACTGACTAACTGTCCCTTAACATTGTGATTTTAAACCTCGTGCTTCTGGTGTTTTGGTACTGTGTTCTTTCAGACTTTAAGCCTTTTGATTACGCGCATCAGTATGTCAAGCAGTCGGTATGTGGTAGGTATCCCATTTATATGTACCTCCATGGTTATGCAGATGTTGTTAACCTATCTATATATCTACATATATATGTATATCCCCATATATCGACATCTCTCTCTCTCTCTCTCTCTATATATATATATATATATATATATATATATATGTTGATGTATATATATATATATATATATATATATATATATATATATATATATATATATATATATAAATATAGCATACACCTTTCATTGGGTACATGCTGATTTGTCCTATTTTCACACATTCCTACCTTTTGTGTTTTATCCTGTCAGTATACACAACTGTCATTGGTACATCTTAGGTAGCTTAGTGGTATGTTATTGTGAAGACTGTGTACATGGTTGTGTGTTCTAATCCTGGCAGTGGTAATTTTACCTCTCAGAGCAGGCACTGGTAGTGCAAGGGTGATTAACGCACATTTCAGCGGTTGTGTGTTCCACATGTTTATTATTCTGTGGAATACTACCTATATATGCAAGCTGTGGTTAAGGTATACTATGTAACATGTAAATGATCTGAGAAGATTCCTGCCATGGATACTCCCCATTATTTGGAACTACATCCCTGATTAGATTATACAAAACCCGTCACTAACACTCCAGGGAATCCTTGCAGAGTGGGTGGGGAACAGTGGATACACCCCAGAGATCCCGCAATTGGCTCTGCTCCACAGAGGGATAGTTAGTTAATCAATGGGGTGGGGACACCAGACACTTTTTGGCTATGGTAATGAGTAGCCTCGGGCAGTTAGGCATGTACCTACCTATGTATCTATGAACCTATACATACAGTATGGACACATGCTTATAGCTTAATTTACTGTTCAGGTATTGACTTACCTTGTGCCAATGGCAGTTGTGTGTACAATAGTTGAGGGCTACCTATGTAGGACGCACACAGTAGACCACCTATACATGACAATTTACAGGTGGTCGTGTGTGTATGCCATCCATGTTTCCTGTGTGTGCAGGTGGAGAAGGGTGTCAGTCAATAAGTGCCTACACTGTCAGTGTGTGTGCTATACATTCCCTCTTTGCCAAGGCATGGGCATACTCGGCACACCTCCGTCTGTCTACTGGGGCTGGCACAGGGTGTTTGTGGTCTGAGTCCCTCTGTGCCTGTGGGGACCTTGGCAATGGTGGTGGGCTGTGAGGGCCTTCACCATTCTGTCCCTGCTGCAGCTGTTTCCGCAGGATCATATTGTGTAGCATGGCACATACTATGAAGATGTGGGCACACGTGCCTGGAGAGTACTGCAAGGCTCCACCAGATATGTCCAAGCAACTAAACCGTGATTTCAGCATCCCAAACCCATGTTCTATGATGATTCTGGTTTCTGTGTGTGCCTCCTTATGGCGTTCTTGTGTGGCTGTGTGTGCATTTCTGATGGGAGTCATCATCCACGGTTCCAGTGCATAGCCAGCATCCCCCACCACGTGGCCATATGGGATGTCCACCCCTAGCAAATACCTAATATAACTGTGAGGCATGCCAGATGTGGTAGTCGTGATAGCTTCCAAGGCTGCCAGCACACACATCCATGATAACGAACGCCCTGAGCATTGCACATGACCTGGCAATTGATGGATGGGTATCCCTTGTGGTTTATGTAGTGCCTACCCTGCTCACCAGGTGGTGTCTTGATGATCATGTGCATGCAGTCTATTGCACCCCGTACTTCTGGGTAGTCTGCCACACAGTGGAAGAAATGCATATTGCTGGCCAACTCCTCCTGCATTTGGGGGAAGTATATGTGCTCATTGGCATGTGGTAACATGGCATCCAGGAACTGGTGGAGTACCCTGGATGCTGATGCCTGTGAGATCCCCATGATATCCCCAGTTGGCCTTTGGAAGGTACCTGTGGCTAGTATTCTCAAGCTCACACATACCTTCGTGTCCACTGGGATGGGTTACCCTCTGTTACTTCTGGCTCTGAGGCATGGCCAGCACAGCTCAACAAGTTGCTGTATGGTGTCCCTGTCCACCCTGTAATGCTCTACTATCTCCAGATCATGTAGCCCCTGGTAGGTTACCCTGGGTCTGAACACTCTTTTCCTCCTCAGGTGCCTGAGATGGTTGTCACCATCATCCTCCACACCACAGTCAGTCTCCAACACATGCTGGTGAATCAAAGCTATGGCAGCCCCTAACATGTATATATTAAAAGTTCCCTGTCTGTATACACCAATGGTGCAGAGTGTCTGGGAATACACAAGTGTGTGTGTGGGGGGCTTTCCCACCTTATACTATTGTGCAATGGATGATGCTGGTGTAATTGGGTGTGTATGTGCAATTCCAGCTGTAGGGTATCTTAATTATTGGTTTTACAGCAGGTACTGCTATTGTGGGGCCTTTGGTGTTGACTTACGCTTGTCTGCCGTGATTCATCTATTGCCCTTTACTTTCATTTTCAACCCGATTCACCTCCCATCGTCAGGCATGCATCCAGCTGCCACCTTTCTTGTTTCATGCTTCCACAACCCAGGATTGTGTTCGGAAATGTGTTATGTAGTTGATCTACAGCAAATTTGCTTTGTTCTGTTGTGACAGTTCTCTTTTCTTTGCTATATGGCACCTCCCCTTTCCTGTTCTGCAGGTACCTGCTAGCAGCCTTGTTAGCTGTTGTCAATGGCCCACTGTGAGTTCCTAGGTGTTAGTTACTCATTTGTACTCCAATTACCATGCTGCAGCATTTCCTTATTGTCTTCCTGTATCCTTCCTGTTTCAGCTGTGGTGCGTGCCACTCACAGCCATTTACCGGGATTTGAGCACGTTTTCATCCACGTTTACATGCACTTTCGGTTACCTTGTGTGCTCTCAGCAAAGCTATGGCTACTTCCACAACCCTATCCCGCAGCTTTGCTTAGCAACAGGCAACCCGGATTAGCAATGCTCCAATGTGCTTACAGCTACGGTGGCGCACCCCTCTCTTGATGTCATGTTTACCTCCAGGCTACTCCACGGTGTTGTACTGCTATGTCATGTGGTACATCCTTATGCCGGCAGGGAGTTTGTGATTCAGTATTACTTGACTCATTTGCATGGCATTGACTACTAATTCCTAGTTACCATGCAGAACACTGTCACAGACCCTTAGCAACCCTTGCACCATGGTTGTGGTGTAGCATGCGTGCCATTGACTATAATGGGGAATTCATGAATTGTGTTACATTGCAGTTTTATGACATTTAAATATATTTTCCTTGTGATCCCATTTGTGCAGTGATGCACTGTGGTTTTACTTTGTGTTAGTGTGGCCATGACATTAAATGTTATTTTTTATGTGTTGTGCATGTTTCTTATACCATTGGCTATATATTTAGCCATTAGCATATATTAACATTATAATACATAAGTTTGGTCCACTTTCTTGGCTCCAATTTTATGTTTGAAAAAATGTAAACCGTTTTTTTTTTGGTTTACATTTCTTCATGCTTACTCTACGCCTGCATCACTTCATGAATCACTATATACCTTCATTTGCATGCTACACTGCTGCACATGGAGTAATTAGCATACATGCACCGGGAGCTGCGCAGCTCTGGCATATGCTGGTAGTGCATGTGGAAACAGCTCGTACTTGAGTCGCTCAGCGGCCATATTTGGTGCTAGATCGCCGACGCTACTCCAGCGTCTGGCACAAGTTTCATGAATCCCGGGGAGAATTATTTCAGCTTCAACAAAGAACATATAGTAATCCTGTCATTAAGTCCAGGAAATTGGCAAGCATTAAGCTTTATTTGCCATTTGAGCTCAAGGAATTCCAGGTAGTCATCAGAGAGCCCCCCCCCCCCAAAGACCCAGATCAGCATTTTCAATGGCGCAAAATTTAAAAGCATATGAGGGGAAAAAACTAAGGTATTTGTGCAAAGCGTTATTCTCATTTTTACATCTGATGTCATAAATATGCTCATAAACTCTTTGTTTCAAAGCCCTTAGTTTCATAGCTCTTAGTTTTTCCTACATAGAACCCTTCACAAGAGTCACACTTTGCTATGTAAACAACTCCTCTAGAGTAACAAAAATATTTTTATGGGGTAAAATGGTCCCATAACCTTTGATGGGTAGCTTATCCACATTGAGTATATAAGGGCACTGGGGGCATCTCCCACATTTAAAGCAGCCAACCTTTTCAAATGTGCTTCTTTTTCTTTCCAACAGTCCCTTTATTGAGCGGTCCTTCTTATAAACCACCATTGGTTGACTGACCACCAAATTATTGATATTGTTGTCTAAACTGAAAATTTTCCAAAATTTTGATATAATGTACCATAGATCAAAAAAGTTCATGGTGATTGGTAGGACAAGAGCCCTACCAAATTTATTATTGTTTCCCCTCTCAGAGCCTTCCCTTCCACTCATGTGTTGGGGCAAGAGTATATTAAAGATTCCAGCTTCTCTCTTATTTTTGACTTCGTTGTAGATATTAATCCACACAAAACAAGCCAGCACAAGGTAGATGGCAAGCAGATAAATATCTTTAATGTGGCAAAATAAAATCAAACATTGCAAACCGGTTTCGGCCTGATAATGGTCTTCTTCAGTGCAGAATGAAAAGGTTTGAAAAAATGGTGCATTCACATGTGCCTTATATAGTGAAAACTTTTTAAAGGTATAGGCACAATAAAATTTAACAAATATAAAATCATGATAAACAAAAGCAAAAGATAAATAATTTTTTTTTTCATATACATAAATATATGTATATATAAGAATATATATATATATATATATATATATATATATATATATATATATATATATAAGGAATCATGTCACCAAATACATATATCAAATTCATATATTAGTCTGAATCTGATAAAACAATTGCACAGCCAGCATGAATCCCTATTAATATTAATTTAGGCCAGGTTTAAACAAAGCACCCAACCTCATGATCCATAAGGATTCCATTTTATTAAGCTTATCATGCCAGCCAGCTTTGGAAATCCTAGGTAACTGAATTTTGTCAACAATAACAAATTGAAAATGTGCCGTCTTGTGTGTTAAAGTATGTTTGTATAAAGCATTAGTTAATTTCTTTGTTCTAATGGCACTAAGATGTTCACTGATTCGGAATCTCAGTGGTCTAGAAGTTTGACCTACACAGAATGAAAAGCATGTACAGGTGGCTAAATATACTACCCAATCTGTGCTGCAATTACCAAACACCCCGATCTGAAATATTCATGAGGTGTTGGAATTGCTAAATTCTTTGCTTTTGGCCATATAATTGCATGCGCTACAATGACCACAAGGGAATAAACCAATAAGTGGGTCTCCAAATAATGTAGTTTGTACAGATGTGGTTGGATGAAATTTTTTATAATGTGTCAGATATGAATTAATTGTTCGGCCTTTACGATATGAAAATGCACGTTGTTCTGGTAGAATATCTGACAAAAATTCTTGTGCCCGTAATATTCCCCAATGGTTGTTAACTATATCCCTAAACCAAGATGTATTGCTCCCAAAAGTAGTTGGAAATCTGATGGGTTCATTTCTTGAAGTATTGGAGGTATCTTGTTCATTTTTATACTTTAGGAGCTCTGATCGAGGCATCTGCTTAACCTGATTGATAGCTTGTTGGATATAGGATCTGTTATACCCTCTATGTTTGAATCTGTCACAGAGATCCTGTTGGCATTCTTCGTTGGATATGACGGATGAACAAATACGTTTAGTACGTATAAATTGTGATTTGGGGATGCTGTTGATGATGTGATGGGGGTGGTTGCTAGAGGCATGTAAAAGAGTGTTATATTGTGGAAATTTTCTATGCACTCTAGTGGCCAGGGTGTGATCAATTTGTCAAGTTATCATGACATCTAGAAAAACAATCTCTTGATATTGCATATCCAAGGTGAAATGGATACCCCATGGATTATTATTCAGATATTTAACAAACTCCTGAGCCAAAAGTACATCACCCCACCACACCATCCAACAATCATCTAGATATCTCCTCCAAATGTCCAATTCAGCCAAACATTTCTTGTTACAAGTGTCATATATGTATATTTGCGCAAAAAAAAACATGAAAAGGTCTGCATAAATTGGGGCAAAAGACGCTCCCATGACCGTCCCCCTTGTTTGCCAATATGGCTGGCCCTCAAAGAAAAAAACATTTTTAGTTAATACATATTCAACCATCTTAATCAGAAAATTGATAAATCCTGTATTATAAAGTTGAGATTGATCCAACCAGAATGCTATGGCTGTGATACCAGCCTCATGTGGAATACTAGTATAGAGGGAGGTAACATCCATAGTGCAAAGCCACCAGTCTGATTCCAACTGAGTATCCTGGATGATGTTAAGGAATTCAGTAGTATCTTTGAGTCTGGACCAGACTGATGGCAATAAAGGTTTGAGATAATAAGTCAAAAATGCAGACAATGGCTCCGTAAGGGAGCCCCTGCCTGAAACAATAGGTCTGCCAGGAGGACATATAGGATGCTTGTGTATCTTGGGTAGCAAATAAAGATACTGAGGAATAGGATCCAACACTTTTAATTGTTGACATGTATGTTGATCAATCACACCTTCTTCTGTGGCCATATTCAGGAAAGAGTCAATGAATATTTTAAAGTTAGTGTGGGGTCCACTACCATATGCATATAGAATCTAGCATCAGACAACTGTTTATAAGCTTCTGCAATATACATGACCCGATCCATAACCACAATACCTCCCCCTTTATCAGCAGGCAAAATCACAATATTGTGATTAGAACTGAGCTCCTGAAGCCCTTGTTGTTCACATAAAGTAAGATTGTGTTTGATATGTTGATATCCAGAGGAGAAATGTAAATCGTTAATCACACATTCCCTGAATATGGCCACATGTTTATCCATATGTGGTTGAAAATTGGATTTGCCAAAATAAAAACCAGAAGATCTTTGAGAGCAGTCATGATCTGCAAAAAATATTTTTAAATTGATCAAACGACAAAATTCATTTAATTCGTTCACGAGTGTCTGTTCAGAAACAATGGAAGAAGGCACAAAATTTAGACCCTTATTGAGAACTTTATTTTGTACAGGTATCAATTCAAGAGAGGATATATTGTGCACATTATTAGTTATTTCACTATCTTCTGTAACAGTTGTAAGCTGCATACCCCGCCTCCTATGTTTCCTGCCCCCCCTGCGTGTTCTAGTTCTAAAGGGTCAACTAACGGTTTACGCTTGGCCACTGGGGACCCCTGATTGGAGGGACATTCAAAGTGTGTAACCGAGGAAGTATCCTCGTCCGTAACACTACTGGTAGAGTAAGTGTTTTTCTTCAATATTGATCTTGGCCTCTTTTTCTTATTCACTCTACTACCTGAATCATAAAATCTCACATTTCTCTGTGTAACAAAAGGTTTACCTTTCTCATAATCTGTCAAATCACGCTGAAACTTTTGTGTTTTCTTTTTTACCAATTGTGCCTCTAAAGTGGCTAGGTCCTCAGCTAATTCTTTCATGTGGTTAGAAAAAAATTGTTCATGTTCAAACAGCTAGGCTTCTACACAGTTATTGTAAACTTCAGTGGTCTGTAACTCAACCATACGTTTGTAATATAATACAAGTGTGTCAACAAATAACATGGATGCATCATGTTGTGTTTTGGCCCAATCTTTTGTCAACTGCTCATCAATCATGCCTACAAGGGGCTGGATCCGAATTCTGAGCCCACGGGGAGTTATGTTTTTTAACTTATAGGCTTTGAATAACTTTAGGTGCCATACATTGGCTCTCAAAGCCCTCATGTTTTTTTGTAATTTTGTGAAACAGAGTACTGCACATTTGTCTAGTATCTCCTACATTTGAGTTACTAGAATCGGACATATTAAGGCCAAAGGCTTCCAAGTTGTCTTTGTCAGCAGACAAACCCTGTAAAATGCCCTGTAGATCCATGTTATATATCAAAAGGACTGAGGTAGAGATTAGATAGACTGTACTATTAACCTAAAAAAGACCAAGAGCCCCACCCAGTTCAATTTGTTTGAACACAATATTGATAGATATGTACCAAGTCAAACTGGCATACACAATTACTATTGTCATAAATTCTAAATCACAACATTTTAAATAATATGACGAGTATTTCTATTCATGGTCACATTGGCTCTTAATATTATGAGCAAGGCCTGAAAAATCAGGTATCCATACAAAAAGAGTGTAGTCACTAGTCTGCAGGTTCACAATAGTCCTTTGTACACAGTTGACCTTCGTCTCAACTGTAAATCAAATCGGTATATAAACCACACCTTTATTAAAGATTAAGGACTGCCCTACAACCTGCATATGAAATATATATTATTATATGGAAAATGGTCGACCTACGTCTCTACCGTTTTACAGAGAAGACAAATAATGATATTTCCAATCAATTGTGTGCAGTGAAGAGCCAAGTCCAAAATAACAATGCTATATAAAAAGATCACTGAAGCATGAAATGTGGTGAAAAACACCAGTCTAAATCAAAAGCTAGGAATAAAAGTTTTCAATATTCTTTATAGGACACCCAATCCAGTTTACTGATAAACAGACTGTTCAGGACACTTGCTTCAACCTCATGGCAACATGCTATAAGTTTATTAATTAAAGAAATAATATCACCCCTTTAATTTAGGTGATATTAATAATGAACATGAGACTTTGTGAACTTGAATATTGGACCTAATACGTCACATTATAGATTCAAAATATTGTCATAATATTGCATATGCCAATATTGAATTTGGTACATATAGATACAAATTAAATAGTTTTTGTCAATCCAAAAAAGTATTTAATCATGAAAGATTCATAATTATTATCTATAAAGCCAAGGCGTCAAGCTGATTAGGCTGCACAGCTATTTAGAAAAAGCATGACCCCTTCAAAGGTATAGTCTGTTCCCTACTAATAACTAACTAAACATAAAAACAGTGGTATTAAATAACCCGTATATAAGTATCCAAGGGCTAGGCTATATGAGCCCAAGTACAATCATGATATCATATAACTGACGATATTTAGTTTATGTAACAAGATGAATTCTGCAGCAATACACCGTGATGTAAAATAAATCATTCCATATCATATAAAATATATACATAGACCCATAAGCAAACACATAGAAATGAGCCCAAAAAAATGAACTGTAATGAAAAATCTCCACATCGCTACCAAAAAACGGCGACCCAAATCTTCAGTTTCCTCAAATTTAAATCATTCTCAATAGCAAATCTCACACTAATAAAGTTGTACAGCAAATAGTATAGTAATGTATTTCAAGCAGCTCAAAAATAACAGTAATTATTGGACCCACGCCCACAGTCTCAAGAAGAGTATTAAATCTCACACATCTGTTTGAATTTACAAATTGTATCCAACTAGTGTTGAAAACAAAAACGTGCGAGCCCATTCGATGAATACAAGATGGATTCCCTCCATCTCATCGCCAAAATGTCAACGTATTCAAACAGAATGCAATACTATTCTTCATGTAGCAGAAATATCGCCATTGCCCCAAAAAGTAAAAAACACACAGTCACCTTCATGGAGTTATCATATCCAAATTATGTTAAAACCATGAACGTTCAAGCCCATTTAAATGAATGCAAGATGGATTCCCTCAGTCTCGTCCCAAAAGAGTCAACATGTTCAAGATAGATACAGTACTAATCCACATGTGAAAAAATGATATCAATTCACCAAAAAGTAAAAAACACAGTCACCTTCATACAATAAATCCATCCTATATTATAGCCCAAAAGATACACGTAGAAGAACCCCGGCCTGTTGAAACGCTGATAGATCCAACAGTTCCTATATAGCGCGATGTACTAAATCGCAAAAAATGTTGTAGCGATTAGGTTTGTATAAGCCTGTAACAATAAATTGTGAGCTTGAAAAACTTTGAGGCATAAAAATTGTGCACAATTGGGTCTGGGTCCATAAGTAGTAAAACAAAATGAACTGCCTCGATACAAGCATAAGAGTGGTTATGCTTATGATGTACACAGTTATCGTCTTCACGTAGTCAGTCTAAGACCACTGAAAAAACAATTCAAAAACAGTCACCCTGATGAGCATGACTCCATGCGATAAACAATTAGCAGAATCAATCCAAATAAATCAAGAGAATATCTTGTAGATGCACCAAGCCACAAACTTTGCTGCCTCCAACCAGGCGTCCCCAGCATGTAGTGAGACAAGACAGAGCAAACCAAATTCACGCACGGTGGAACCAGTGCAGGGCTCAACCAACTAGCATCAATCCACACAAAATAAGCCAGCACAAGGTAGATGGCAAGCAGATAAATATCTTTAATGTGGCAAAATAAAATCAAACATTGCAAACCGGTTTCGGCCTAACAATGGCCTTCTTCAGTGCAGAATGAAAAGGTTTGAAAAAATGGTGCATTCCCATGTGCCTTATATAGTGAAAACTTTTTAAAGGTGTAGGCACAATAAAATTTAACAAATATAAAATCATGATAAACAAAAGCAAAAGATAAATAAAATTTTTTTTCATATACATAAATATATGTATATATAAGAATATATATATATGTAAGAATATATATATATATATATATATATATATATATATATATATATATATATATATATATATATATATATAAGGAATCATGTCACCAAATACATATATCAAATTCATATATTAGTCTGGATCTGATAAAACAATTGCATAGCCAGCATGAATCCCTATTAATATTCATTTAGGCCAGGTTTAAACAAAGGCCCCAACCTCATGATCCATAAGGATTCCATTTTATTAAACTTATCATGCCAGCCAGCTTTGGAAATCCTAGGTAACTGAATTATTGTCCAGAGCAAATTCCATAAAGTTCTGATGGTCAGAATTGTACCATGGCCAAAGATAGTATTTTTGCAAAGGTAGTCATAGAAATATTTAACTCCCACATTGTGGCGATCACTGTAAATAAATCACAAATGTCTAAGGTGACCATAATCAATTTGTCATCATACATATCTGGCTTAATTCTTTCTAAAAAGGCCCATGAATCTTTCACTACCCATTTTCTATGGTCCAAGTCATGTTTAACCCTACTGTCAACAAATTTAGCCAAACAGAAAGTTTTTGATGCTTTAGCATCAACAATCAGATGTAAGAGGGGATTAGTTATTGATTTGTGGATCTTTGGGATTTCGAAAATGGTCCCAATCTTAGGATGTTTGAGTTCCAAGAACTCATGAGCCTCTAGATTAATTTATCCATTTAGTAATAACTCCTCTAGGGTAAGATCTATATTCCTATATGCAATGTTCAACTCATTGCGAGACACCTCTACATAGGTTTCACTGTATAACGTGTCAAACATCTTAGCATTATAGTCAATAACATCCATAACCACAAGTTCCCCTCCCTTGTCTGGTTTCATGATTCTAATTTCATTGTTTCTTACTATTTCTTGAAGTAAGGACCATTCTGAATGTGACATAGTAATAGGGTCAAACTTATTGTATTGCCTCAAAACATCTCTAATCTTGTTCTCACATAATAATTCAAACATATGGACCAGTGGATGCACAGGGGGAATAAAAGTCCTAGACTTGTGTAGTGTACTATACTCCACCGAACCACTATTATTGCCAAAATGTAGTGCTAAATTAAATTTCCTACTAAAGGATTTCAACTCTAACATAGTATCAGCAATATTAGCTTTTCCAGCAGGTATGAAATTCAAGCCTTTAGAAAACAGTTCGACCCAAGCAGAACTCACTAATATTTGGCTGAAATTATAGATAGAAAAATCCCCAGCCATGTTTGTCATGATCAAATTCTCAGGTTCAGTATTTGGGATTATCTCAGATAGGATCCCCTCCTCCCCCTCCATCGGCTCTGTTGGGAGTTCTGTCCATAGTTCTGGTTCACAAATCTCCTATTTCTCTGATTCCTTATTCTCTCGGATCTCCTCAGGGGTGGGGGGGTCTAAAGAGACATCCCCATTCGTACCATTTACATTGGTGTTATCATTGTCTAAATCACTATTATCAAAGAAGGGTCTATCAAAATACCTAGCCTGCTGTCCCTCTGGGGGGGTCAGGGTAAGCTGTACCTGCATCATAGTCCTGTTTGTCCCTCCACAATTTCCTCTCATTCCTATTTTTTAAACCATTTAAATCATTGTCAACATTCTTAAATATATTGAAAAATTCTATTTTTTATGCTCAAAGAATAAATCATTTTTTATATTAGCATCCAACTTATTAATGTCCTGAATAAGAATGGCCATCTTCCTGTTGTTGTCTGTAACAAGCATTCTTAAAAGCTCAAGTCCTTGCCTGTTAAAAAATACGAGTAGATCCTGATGCAATTGCGAGTTTTTGATGAGCCCCGGCTGATATCTCCACATCTGAAGTCCTTTGGGAACATGTTCCCTATTAATACACTGGTGTAGGTATCCATTTTCGAGCTGTAGCTTTTTATATTTAGTAACCAAGTTCTTGAAAGTTCTAAGCTGTTGATCCACAATTCCGTGCCCATTAAGAACACCGACGTTGTTTCATTGATATTTATTTCAGTCGTCAGCCACTGTTCAAAAGAAAAAGATGCCGTGATGTAATTAACACTTCCACTTCCTCTCTCCGATTGAGAAAGGCCTTCTAAACCACACACATTAGCTGAAACAGAAGTTCCTTGAGAGCCTTTACCATGATTACGCTCTCTGTGTGCAGTGGTTATAGAAAAATGCTCAGAACTCTGGGAAAAAGAGTTTGCATGATCACCAACAACTCTCAATACAGTTTCTGAGCTGTTATTCACCTCGTTCATAATTTCATCCACTTTTTTAGTTAAATCGGCTACTGAAGCTGATAGCAAAGTAACGGACTGCAAAATAGCCTGTAAATCCATGCTGCACATACCGTTCTGTTGCTCACCTCCTTCCAATGTCCTGTAGGTATCCATTTTCGAGCTGTAGCTTTTTATATTTAGTAACCAAGTCCTTGAAAGTTCTAAGCTGTTGATCCACAGTTAATCCACTACTAAGTGAGAATGAGATTAGAGATGTTTTGAGGCAATGCAATAAGTTTGACCCTATTAATATGTCACATTCAGAATGGTCTTTACTTCAGGAAATAGTAAGAAACAATAAAATTAGAATCATGAAACCAGACAAGGGAGGGGGGCTTGTGGTTATGGATGTTATTGACTATAATGCTAAGATGTTTGACATGTTATACAGTGAAACCTATGTAGAGGTGTCTCACAATGAGTTGAACATTGCATATAGGAATACAGATCTTACCCTAGAGAAGTTATTACTAAATGGACAAATTAGTCTAGAGGCTCATGAGTTCTTGGAACTAAAGCATCCTAGGATTGGGACCATTTTGGGGAGCCCAAAGATCCACAAGTCAACAACTAATCCCACCCATGCCCAACTGTTGATGCTAAAGCATCAAAAACTTTCTGTTTGGCCAGATTGATTGACAGTAAGGTTAAACATGTCTTGGACCATAGAAAATGGGTAGTGAAAGATTCAAGGGACTTTTTAAAAAGAATTAAGCCAGATATGTATGATGATGAATTGATTATGATCACCCTCGACATTTGTGATTTATTTTCAGTGATTCCACATGACGTGGGGGTTGAATTGTTCTATGACTACCTTTGCAAAAATACTAGCTTTGACAATGGTACAATTTTGACCATCAGAACTTGTATGGAACTTGTTTTGTGAAATAATTTCATAGGGTTTGAAAGACATATTTTCAAACAAAGGCAAGGTGTGGCTATGGGTGAGTGTTGTGCCCCTACATTTGCCAACATTGTCCTGGCACATTGGGAGGACCTTTTCATCCTTAATTCCAGGTTCAATGAACTATGAACCCTATATGGTCATTATTTGGATGACCTTGCCCTATTTTGGAAAGGGACTGAGGAGGAACTAGACGAGTTTTTCTCCTACATTAATGAGGCAACTGATTTTTTGAAGTTCACTATGGTCAAGGACAACAATATTGAATATAACTATTAAAAATGGCTATACTTGGAAAATATTTACTTTCCACTTGTATAGGAAACTAACTTACTCTAATTTCCTTTTGCAATACCAAAGATGGCACCCTGTATATCAAAAGAAAGCCCTACTAAAAGGTCAATATGTTAGGCTTGCCTAATGATCTCAGAGAAAGGACACTTTGTAAGGGAATGTGAGGTGTTAAAGGAGATATTGGTAAGTAGGGGGTATCCTACCGACTTTGTGGTCAATATCTACAATGAAGTCAAAAATAAGAGAGACGGTGGAATCTTTAATATACTCTTATCCAAACACATGAGTGGAAGGGAAGGCGTTAAGAGGGGAAAGAACAATAAATTTGGTAGGGCTCTTGTCCTTCCATTCACCATGAATTTTTTTGATATATATGGTACATTATATCAAAATTTTTGAAAATTTTCAATTTAGACAATATCAATAATTTGGTGGGCAGTCAACCAATGGTGGTTTATAAGAAGGACACCTCGATAAAGGGACTGTTGGAAATTAAAGAAGCACATCTGAAAAGGGTGGCTGTTTTAAATGTGGAGATGCTCCCAGTGCCCTTATATACTCAACATGGATAAGCTACCCATCAAAGGTTATGGGGCCATTTTACCCCATAAAAAATATTCTTGTTACTCTAGAGGAGTTGTTTACATAGCAAAGTGTGACTCATGTGAAGGGTTCTATGTAGGAAAAACTATGAGGGCTTTGAAACAAAGTGTTTCTGAGCATATTTATGACATCAGATGTAAAAATGAGAATAACGCTTTGTACAAACACCTTAGTTTTTTCCCCCCTCACATGTTTTAAAATTTGCACCATTGAAAATGTTGATCTGGGTCATGGGGGGGGGGCTGATGACTACCTGGAATTACTTGAGCTCAAATGGCAAATAAAGCTTAATGCTTGCCAATTTCCTGGACTTAATGACATGATTACTATATGTTCTTTGTTGAAGCTGAAATCATTGTATTTTTTATAAAAACTGCTTCAGACTATAATTGTTTTATCATTGAAGTTTCTTAATGTTGGTTTTAATAGGGATTGGTATCTTAACTTTTTTGTATACACATTTATAAGTTTGAGTATACATTGTCACCTATAGGGGGAAGTGATGTCACTTAATTGTTTGATTAATGCTGGGGTGGGTATTTAAACTTTGTTAGTAAGGCATATGGTATTCTGATGAAGTCTATTTCTTGACAAAAGTGCTAAATTAAAGTTTTATTCTTGAATTTCGTGCTGTTGTGACATTTCTGGACTACCCATATCCTCTCCTGATTGTGCTTTAATTTATTTTTGTGTTTCTTGGTTTTATCATATTATTGTTATTATTATTATTATTACTCAATAAGATATTTGAATGTGCTATAGCTATACAGAATTAAAATGTAACTTTGTATTTATGGAAGTGCACACTCAAATGCACTTCATTCTTTCTTAAATAGAAAGATAATAATAAAAGATTCTTAAATAGAAATACATAACCTGACATTCCTGGGTCACAAATAGAGAAAAAACGTTCATCTTGATATTTGTATGTGGCTGGAAAATGGTAGAATGTTTAAACCATAATATGAGCTACACTGTTTATAATACAGTGATGTCTGAGAAATATAAAATGTTATTTCTCCTGGTACAATACCTCATGTAGAAATGAAGACAGATTCCAGTGATAGCTATTAAACAAGTAAAGGGAATAACTACAGATGAAGATTTGTGAAAGACGTGAAATGCAGTGACATAATTTAAAATAATGCAAATTGTTTTGTCGAGTTCACAAGTTGCTGTTATCCCAATGTTTAACACGCAATGCCCATACAGACAGACTGGTTATGACCAGATTGCTTCTTTTTATCATAGTTATCACAAAATCACATTCTACACAAGTTTAACAATGGTGCATGTTGGAAATGTATTGTTTGTAGGGTTGGGTGAGCTATATCTTGGAGTTCATCTCTGGCAACAAGTAAATAATCAACATATTTAAAGTAATTCAATTGCATTTAAAGGCTACATAAGTTATTAAAGAAAGATGGAAATGGTATAATTTTAGAAATTAGCTACAAATGGAAGTCAACATGAAAATACAGTATATTCTTTGAAGATAAATAAAGATTATTTTATAATAGTAGAGATACATAAACATACACTTATTACTAGACAATTATTAATAATGGCTATTCAGTTAGTAACAATGGCTATTATACATCTTTAGGAAAGTATTGATAAGTTATGTATTACATGTTTATTGTAATATAACATTGTAGGTCAAATAATGAAAAATGAAATAAGAATAAAGAATGCTCAGAAGGTTAAAACCACAAGTTCTGGGAAATGAAAAATAGAGGATGCAAACTTAAATGTATATATTCAAAAGGTGAATGGCATTTCCTTCATGTGCAGTAGGTAAGAGACTGGAAGGACAACTTGAGGTTCGGTAAAATTTCAAATGTAAGTAATGAATAACTCCCTAATTTCCTCAAATGAAAATATATAGTAGTCACAGATATGCTCATGTGCTTCCTTATATATGTGTTTCCTTCCCTTCATTATTACACTTGTGTTGAATGTGTCTTTCTAATAATTATGATAAAAAGAAAATATCTGGTGATATACAAGTGACTTAAGCAGTTGAATAATATCTGTAAGGTTTTCAAGTTGAAAGTGTAATATAAAATCAAGAAGGTGTCCTTAGAAATTAAATATCCAAAGATGTACCTGTCATAAATTGTAAGCATTATATGATCAAGAGATATGGCTGGCTATGATTAGTATCCACCCTAAAAGAATTTGAAAAAAATGAAAGGCTTATAAACAATGAAATGAATAATGAGTGCACAGAATGTTACAAAAAGACATTATGATACATGGAGGCATTTCAGTATAGATATGTCTTGTGTTAGCTAACACAGATTCTCTTTTGTGTTTGGAGAATATGTGAGTCTTTGAGTGCTTATACACCTAACTATTCAAGGATAAAATAACATAATACAAACACATGGTGCCTCCTGACATTCTATTTATTACTATCATCAAAGAAGCCTTTAATAATAATTTACTATTACATTGACTATCTGTTGTACATAAAGCAATAGCAATACAATAGATACATTGCTAAATTAGAAGTCTATTTTGTCCTTATTAATGTTATCATAAATGTCTAGACATCAGTAAAATCCAGGGAATTAAATCTTTCTTACATAATTGCAATATTTAAGCTATTAGAGGCCATAGGTTAAGCACAGTGTATTATAGGATTCTTAACTAGAATAGTGGCCACTGATCTCCATGGTAGGCTGAATGAAGAAGTTATACTTAAGTTATTTAGTAATACATTTTTCATACTTATTTATAGTGTACAGAGTAGAATAATTTTATGTTTTAAAGAAGTAAATTATTTATTTTAATACATTTTTCTGAAGAAAGATTGGCATTAAGTTAAAATGCAAAGTCTTGACAGGGCATTAAATCTTCAGTGGTTTTATCTTTGAACATTAATGGAGCATATAGTGTTAATAAGAAAGGAAGTTTGTTCAAATGTCTTTCTTAGAAGTGTACTGGAAGTCTCAACAGTAAATGTTACTGTGTATTAATATGGTCCTTATTGAAAATTAAAAGATGTACAGCTATTCTCTAGAAAAAAAGACACCAATAATGTGAAGAATTATATTTACATGTACTGACATAAAACATATACTGCCAAAGATAACTATGGAATTAAAATGCAGGGTATTATCACTTGTTAATGTGTACAACAATGCAAGAAAAAGTCCTGTTTAGGAAAATAGATAACTCAAACTGCTACAGAACAGAACAAAAAATAAAAATATTTATGCCTCAGCTTATTACTTGTACCTTGAAGAAAAGTCATCAGAACTGAAATAACAAGCCCTGAGATACATTAAATCATAAGACATGTAACCTGAACAAAACTTTGTAAAATGTTTTACAAAACTTAAAAACAGAAATATTCATATAAGTAATCATTCCACTCAAAATGATAGTGATTTCATTTACAATTACATACACAAGCCCTAGCCTTCATCAGTGAATTGCTTGTATGTTGTGCTAATGTCTGCAAACCAAGATACTGAGGATTCTTTGAAGCAAAAAGTGAATGTTGACCTAAATGTTAGTGAGTTAATATACTTGGAAAATAATTTATCAGCAGATTTAAAGAGAAGACCTCAAACTAATTAAAAGAATGCTTAAAGAATGTAATATATCAGCCTCAAAATTGATTACAGTTTGCTTTTCATTTGAAGATAGATTAGCATTAATAAAGATAAATCTGCATCCTAAAATTCATTATGTTACTCATTTCAGTTCTTTAATGCTAGAAAGGTTAGTGATTAAAATGTAAATAAATAAATTATTCATATCCTTCCCATGGCATACAAATAAGCCTAAAGCTCCTTTATAACACAATGCAAGGAAGTGGGCAGAATGAGGAATTAGTCTCCCAGATGCTCAAACATATTTCTCTGCCTTCTTGTTTAAATAAGAAATCAATGGATCAATAGGTTTTAATCTGCAAATTAGAAGTAAGTTCATGAAAAATTGTATATAAAAAATGCACTTTTCTTTTCATGCAAGCTCTTGAACAACAGTACATTATGGATGTTATATACTTATCTATATTCCAAAGACCTAAATCTGCAAATTCTAATTACATAAAGTAGCTCTTAAAACTATGTAATAATACATCTTTTCTTGACAATGTGGATGTTTAGATCTTTACAATAGCATGTAAATACTTGATTTATGTGATGTTTTTGCTTTAAATAAGATGGATTAACTAAAGTCTTATAATATTCTATACTGGTCCAATTGTTTAAAGGGATCTACAGCCTTATCCACAGATAAGCTTATGCATAAATATGATTTACATACAAAATGTATGGTTATTAGCTCCATCTGTTAGGCACCTCATATGTATAAAAATTAACTTGATGCAAAAACAGTAAAATAAATCTAGTCATTTATCATTGGATTATCATATCTCAATACTAGCAAACAGAAACAATTCTAGATCATTTGATGTGTGTTTGTGTATATGTATAGATATCTATATATACATATAGATCTATACACACACACACACACATATATATATATATATATATATATACATATATATATATATATATATATATATATATATATATATATATATATATATATATATATATATATATATATATATATACTCCACAATAATAGTAAATAACATTTCACATGTTCCAAAAGACATAGTTCAGTCAAGCTAGTTAAACATTTACAAATAAGTTTCAAGATATTAGCATTTTGCATGTCACACTGTTAAAATTGATGGACACATCAGTGTCAAGTGAGTAATTTTTTATGTAATAATTATATTGTAGAGTACATTTTAAAGTATATAGCTAGTAGCAATTAGAAAGTTTGGAGAAAATATTATGCATGGAGAGGGTAACAGTAAGTAAGAGATTGGGGAGTATAGTATAATAGAAGAGTTTTGAGACAGTTATATTGCTTTTCGTGTGGTGAAAGTTGATATTTGCGGTAGTTGGATGAGACAATATAAGGTGGAAAGAGAGGGGGTGGGATTTAGGTTGGAGCATAACAAGGGCATTCCCATTTGGAAGAAAGATGAGATAGGAGTAGAGATTTGAAATCTGTATGGTTAGGTAGGTTGCGTAGGTGTGTGGGGAGAGAGTTCCATTTTTAGCTAAGGAGTGGGACAGCAGTAGTTGGCCAGGAGTTCATGCAGGTTTGTGGACTTGAAGGAGATTTTGGTTTTTGGACCTGAGTGAGCAGTTGGGAATGTAGGGTTTTAAGGAAGTAGCAAGAGCTGGGCAGTCGATAGGTTTAAAGATGAGCTTGTGGGCAATGTTGAGTTGTAGGTAAGTGAGGTAGTTGGGTAGTTCCAGCCATGTTTAGGGTGTGGAGAGAGAGAGGCAGTTGTGGGATGATGTTTTTGAGTAGGTTGCAAATTTGGAGATCTTGTGGTAGCAAGATTCAAGTTTAGATCAGAGGCTGAGATGGAGATTAGTGGAAAGAGGGGCACCATACATAAGGGAGGGGAGTAGGAAGGTGGATGCAAGAGTTTGGCGAATAGTGGGGCTTAGGAAATGGTTGTGCCTGTAGAGGACACCTAATTTTTGGTGGGTTTTCTTAATTGTGGAGTGGATGTGTATGCCAAATTTTAGTTCTTCATCAATAATGATGCCCAGAAGCTTGGTGTTGGGAACAATTTCAAGGTAGGTGTTGTTTTGGCTCTGTATGGTGAAAGTGGTTTTGCCAATTATGGAGTTTTTGGTAGGGGAAAAAAGCATTAGTTTGATTTTATTTGCATTTAGTGCCAGATGGTGAGACTGCATCCAGGCTTCTGTTTTGCAGAAGGCTTGTTGGGCTTTTGCTAGGAGTTTGGAGGGGGACAAGGCTGAGCAGATGATTGTTGATTCATCTGTATATTGAATGACAGATGAGTCTGGGATGGAAAGGTGAACGTTGTTAATGAATAGGTTGAAGAGAAGAGGGCCAAGAACAGAACCTTGTGGGACAACTGTGGGTGTAGGAAGGAAGGGGGAGGTTGAAGTTTTCCATTGGACAGCTTGTTGGAGGTTGGACAAGTACCCAGGCTATGGTGGAGGGAGAGAGTTGTATGATGGAGAGTTGGGATATTAATAGGGTGTGCAAGATGGTGTCAAAGGCCTTTGACAAATCTAGGAATAGTGCGGAGACAAACTTGCCTGAGTCACGTTCAAGGTTTATGGTTTCAAGAAAGGAAAGAAGGGCAGTCATGGTGCTGTGGCCAGGGTGGAAGCCCTGCTGGGTAGGGGAGAGGAGATTGTTTTGGGTTAGGTGTGTCATAAGTTGTGCTTGTATTGTTTTCTCTAGTATTTTAGAAAGAGGAGAAAGGATGGCGATAGGCCTGAAGTTGGGGTTTTCAGAGTTTTTGCCACCTTTGTGGAGGGGAATGATGTAAGCGCGGTGCCAGGTGGAAGGGATGTATGATTCTTGTATGGATCTATTTATAAGAATAGAGATGGGGTAGGCAGTGCTGTCTGCAGATTGTTTGAGGAAGGTGGGATGAAGGTTGTCAGGTGCACTGCGACAGGGTTTGAGGAGAAGTCTTTTTATGGTGCTTGTGGGAATAGGCTTGAGGCTGAAGGATGCAGAGGAAGGCAGAAGATTGTTGTGGAGGTTAGATCTGGAGGGGGTGGTGGAGGAAGGGATGGGAAGGAGACTGATAGTTTAGCTATGCAGACTATGAAAAATTAGTTGAATTGGGAAGCTGTTTCAATGTTAGAGAGGTTGGGGTCTGGACAGGGGTTTTCTTTATTGCCAGGATGCAGCATGGATGAAATGGAGTCCCAGAATTTTTTTAGGATTTGTTGAGTGTAAGGACTGGAGTTTGGAGTAGTGATCTTTGCGGTCTTTAGTTATTAGTTTTTTGTGGAGTTCCATAGTTGCTTATATTCTAGGAGAGTGTTAGGGTTTTTATATTTTAGGTATTCTTTCCATTTTTTTGTCCCTTTGGTGCATGGATAGTTTAGTGTCTTTTGATAACCATGGGCAGGGATTGACTTTGATGTGTTTGGACTGAGGGGGGCTTACTGATCGAGAAGGGTTAGGAATGAATGGTTAAAGTAGTAAATGGCATCATCTAGAGGAAGGGTTTTTAGAGGGTACCAGGTATTACGCTTTAAGCTTTCTGAGAAAGTTAGAGGGTTGAAAGAGGAGAGGTTATATACATAGATATATAGATAATATATAGATAGATATAGCTAGATAACTATAGATTTAGAATATGCTGTAGGTCAATTAGAGCTTTTGTTGACTTCTCTTTTGTCAACAGAGTTTTGCAGAACAAACAGATGGTCAACAACTGTGCAAGAGAAACAGTTTCTCAGGTTAGTGATGTTCTTTCCCCTGGGTTTGTGCAATATCAGAGTTTGTATACATAATTATCGGGGAGGGGCAGCAGTTTCCCAAATGGGGGTCTGCAAAAGACATGTTTTGTCATTAGAGTGGCCAGAGGTTAATCCTTGGAGTACGTGTCAACATTAACATTGTCAACATCAACCCAGATCAAATATACAAGATATTATTGTATAAAACAAAGATTAGTAAGTCCTATTGGAATTTGTTAAATCAAATGAAATACCTAAATTAAATGTGTAATGATAAAAATACGCTAATGTCTTCAAAATACAGAATCTTCATTTTTTGGGGAGGGAAATTCTCTTGGAAGTTTGTTTAAATGGTTAATTTACCCAATACATTATTGAGAAAATGTATAGCAGGGAATATTTTTATTGTTGGAGGTATAATAACATTGTTAAAGCTGACAGGCAATCTATCTTTTATGAATGTCACATGGTAAATATATTTGGTTAACCTTTCAAGCTTTTTCACCGGAATAATGGTCTAGCAATTTCATTCTTTCAAAGACTGTAGTGTTATTTAATGCTGTATGTGTCAGATGTCCTGATAAATGCCATTTTTCTGCCCTTTGGTTTCTGTTGGCATTGCTAAAGCACAACACAGCAAAGAAACTGATGAGAAGTTGTGTACCTCCCTTTGAAGAACAGTTACTAAAGCATGTCAAAATGAAATCAATGCAATAGAAGAATGATAAAATAAAAGCAGGGCTCAAACTTGTAAGTTCTTATCAAAACTAGCTACATTATTGGGAAGATTTATTGAATGATTACTATAATACAACAAATAATATGTGTTGTTTTAGTTCATTTTGCAAAGAAGTGATGAAATGTATTGCAGGATGATACATATAAGACATATCGTAAAAATAAGTAATAGGATAGCTGTTTGTTTTTACATAGGATTTTTGAAGAAGTAAGACAACTGTTGATATTGTGTTGGACATGTGTGCTGTAATGAAAGAATACGAATAACTGATAACACTTTGTAGAAGAAAATGGCTGGGACCATACAAAACTGACCAAGTATATGTTCAAAAGAGCATGTGTGTTCTTGCTTACATGCCTGACTTAAAAAACAGAAAAAAAAGATGTTGTGATGTGATAGGAGATGGTATAACCATGGTATCATTAGATATCGATAAAACTCTACCCTATCCTAGAATTCAAAAAATTCTCACTGCTCGTGCTAAGTGCCCAATATAGGTTGATGTAAATCAGAGGACAATATGGCTGCAATGGGAAAGACTTCATTACTGGGTAATTACCATGTCTCTGAACTGCACACTTGAGTTTACTTGACCACACTAGTGTTCTTCTTGATAGCCCACTTAGCACTTACACACTCACATACTCATGCATGCATGCACAGACACATACACACACACACACACACACACACACACACACACACACACACACACACACACACACACACACACTCATACACATTAGACATATACTCATGCACTCACACATATACTCATGCCCTCACACACATTCGTGCACCTACAGATATTCACACACACACACACACACACACACACACACACACACACACACACACACACACACACACACACACACACACACACACACACACACACACACACACACATATACAAACTAACACCCCTCATCCCCACATCTTTTCTGAAATTAACTGCACGGCCCCTGGGAGTGAATGGCTAACTGTCATGGTTTTTATGGCGATTATTTTTTTCCTCTTAATTTTACTTGGTTGATTGATTCAGTGATGCAGGCATTTCTTGGGAAACAAGGCTAATTGGCATTAGCCACTTGCCTGGAGTACCCCATTAGTATGGAGCTCTGCCTATAACATTGCTCTCCATGCTGAATCCCCTATAAGGAGAAAACTTTAGCAGTAGAGCAGCATAAAAATCAGGAAATCTTAGTGCAATGAGGAAGCTTCCATGCTAAGGCTACCACATTGTGCTTAACCCTTCTGAATGCCAGACATACTCTCATGAATAATATTACACTAATGACAATATTCCTAAAGAATACCTCTCAATTGTCCTGGTTTTTGAAGAATGTCCAGATTTTTGCCTCATATTTTTTGGTCTTTCTCTCATAAAATTTGTGAAAAACAACAAAAAATAGGCAGGCAACAGTAATTCTTAAACTTTTATGGTTAGCACATTCATCAAGTATTCTTACACTCAACTTCATCAGACACTAGTTAAAAGAATGGTAGCCATATTTAAAACCAGCATAGTTACATTTTCAGTCACCTCACATGACACCATGTCATCTGATACAATTCTCAATTGTTACATGTCACTAATTAACCTGAATAAATTTCAGTTGAATGTCATAAATGCATGTACTTGTGTATAAGGGGGGGGGGGAATTTTTGTGTATATAACAACCCACCCTTACATCCATTTTGGATATATTTGAAAGGATGGGTGTCATTGACCTTAGGTGTTTATCGGCTACCAAAAGGAATAGGTTCAACAATGTGAATAATCCAGGGAGTGAAGCCTTTAACATGTCAAGGGATGAATGGGTTTTGATAGACACCTTGAGGAATGCTGATGTAAGAATTGTTAAGGCTGACAGGGGTGGTGGTTTGGTGTTGTTTGATCATACAAACTACATACAGAGAATAGAAAATATGATTAATTTGGCTACATATACGCAGGTCTCTCTAAATTAGGTAAACCAAGCATACAACCGTATTAAGGTGTTTAACGACTTGGTCATGGAGAATAGGATTGATCTAAATTTGGTAAATTACTTAACTAAGGTTTTCCCTAAAACCCCTGTGATTTTCAGGATTCCAAAAATCCACAAATGCTTGATGGACCCTCCCATGTGCCCAATTGTGGATGGAAGGGATTCAATGACATACCCATTGGCAAAATTTGTGAACAGTTTGTTGAAAAAATACATATCAAGGGAACCCTTTATTTGCAAGGAATCCTGGTATTTTTGGAAGCAATAAACAACCAGGTCTTTCACCCTGATTTTAACTTTGCCACAATTGACATCAAAGATTTGTACATCATCATCCCACGTGATGTGGGTACTGAATGGCTCGAGTTACTAATAGTAAAAAGAGGGGCACCTGCATCTGAAATCGGCTAATAACAGAACTGTTGGACATAATTTTGTCCAACAACTTCTTTTTGTTCAACGGCCAGTTTTATTTGCAGAACAGTGGGGTGGCAATGGGGTCCCCAGTGGGGGGCAGGTTGCTAACTTAGTAATGGCCTTTTGGGAGGACCAATTTATGCATAACACCATAAATAGATTTAAGGGTGAGATTTATTACTATACCAGACTTTTGGATGATATTTTTTTGATCTTTAAGGGAGAAAAAAGTATGTTTAAGTAATTTATGATATACTGCAACAACACAATGGATTTTCTGGTATTCACCCACGTATTTCATACTGAAGGAATAGCTTTTCTTGATATAGAATTAAGGAAGGATAACAACAACAAACAGTATTTAGCCAAAATACATCAGAAGACACTTATTGTAACTCCTTCCTCCATTACAGTAGTGCCCACCCCCAACATCAAAAAAGGTCCGTAGTAAAGGGACAACTGGTCAGGGCCACAAGAATGTGTACTACTGCCATTCACTTTGAGGAGGAGTGTAGATTGTTATTGCAAATGTTTACAAACAGAGGATACCCTGTAGACATATTGAGCAACCTATTTGAGGAAGTTCAAAATAAAAGGACAAATGGCCATTTTAAAGCCATTTTAGACAACAGCAATCAGGGGATGAGTATTGATGATAGGGTACCTGTTGAAGGTAAAAGTAACCTAAGGGTCGATTATAGGTTCACCTTCATTACTATGTTTAGTTCAGATGGTGAAAACATTAGACAGATTTTGCAAAAGAATTGGAATATTTTCCAAATAGACAAAGAATTTATTAAATTTGGACCTGTACCAAATGTAGTTTACAGGAGGGGGATTAATTTGAAAAACCTCTTGGAACTGCCACCCCCAAAGATGATACGTATTCCAGGTATGTACAAAGGCGAAGCCTGCTCTTATTGCAGGTTTATGCAAAAAGGCATCCGATTTAACATCCTGGATGAAAAATTTGCTTGTAAGGGCAGCTTTAATTGCAATTCCACTATGGTTGTTTACCTTGCTTCCTGCCAACCTTATACAGGTTTTTACATTGGCAAGACTGAGAGTAAACTAAGGGAAAGAGTGTACGAGCATATTTACCACATTAGGAAAGCCAAAACAGACAATGCTCTCGCAAAACATGTGGAAGAAAACTCTGGTCATTCCTTCACATTCAGGGTGGTCAACCAAATTGAATTTGACATTAGGGGCGGTCCATTAGGCTTAAAACCTGAGGTGAAGGAGCTGATTTGGCATCTTAGCACTAGGGCCTATGTGACACCAGGGTTGAACGAAGCTCTTTGGCATGTGTCTTGAAACTGAGGAGTTTCAAACTTTTACATAAGGCTAATACTCAGGTGACCAGACATATAATTTGGGGCACTCTTTGTGTTTGTTATATACACACAAATCCCCCCCCCCCCTATACACAAGTACATGCATTTATGACATTCAACTGAAATTTATTCAGGTTGATTAGTGATATGCAACAAATTTTATGTACACAATAACAAATATTGTTTTTTGGATGTTTTAGCTGGCTTTTTCATGTATATTTATGTATTCTTTGTGTATGTACATATGAATTTGAGTATTAAGTCAATAGGAAAGTGTATATATATTTTTTACACAATTGTTTATACAATTTTTAGGTACATGTGTTATAGAAATGAGAACTGTATCAGGTAACATGGTGTCACATGAGGTGACTGAACATGTGACTATGAATCTGGTTTTAAATATGGCTACCATTCTTTTAACTAGTGTCTGATGAAGTTGAGTGTAAGAATACTTGACGAAAGCGCTAACCATAAAAGTTTAAGAATTACTGTTGCCTGCCTATTTTTTGTTGTTTTTCAGTAGTTTGTTTGCAGTTTGACTCTGTTTTTCCTTCAATTCATTGAGGATTGAAGTCACTAAATAATGACATACATTTGAATTTCAGACTTCATATTCTTCAAAAAATGTGTGCAAATAAAAATCCTGTTGCTTTCTAGGTTCTTCCTCTTATTGTAAAGCCTGTTAAAAGCAGTTGTCCACCAGGCAGGTTTGCTCTTCCTTGAGGAGCTTGTTTTGGTCCTATCAGGTACAGCAGAGCCAGTGCGGTTATACAGGTGTTTGTATTGAGCAATTCAGCATAGTTGCCAATTCCATCTGTGAGGTGAGGTGCAGTGAAGCTATTTATGCCATCCTGTAATAAGTTATAATCTGATTTGGAGAAGATTTTAGTTTAGTTACTGCTGGTGGTGGGAGTCAGGTGTGATAGTTACTTTGAATGAGACAGATTTTTGGTCAGATATCACCAGGAAAGACCTCATAGTGGGGGTGCTACAGTGGTATCCCATATTGGTAAGCACCTCTTGTAGGGCTGTCAACCAGTTGGTCCAGGCCACTAATGTTAATGAAGTCGAGGAACCTTTGGGCAGGTGAGTTTTGCACACAGGTAATTTACCCAGTAAGTGGATGGGTAGTTAAAGTCACTTAAAACTATGGTGTTTGGATGTATACTGATAGAATCAAGCAGATCCAAATAGATAGAGTGGGTGTCCTGATAAGGGGTCCTGTAGCTGGCATTGACTTGAATAGGTATCCTACCAACAGTTAATTGCACCTGAAGTATCTCCAAGGAATCATGCTATCTAACCAATCTGGAGGTCTATTTATCTTTAATGAATATTGATACACCAACTCCTTTAGTTTTCACACCTTCAGTTTGTGGTCTGAATGTGTGGAAGGAGGTGTAGCCTGATGTGGCTGGGGTGCACTCCACAGCCTTGAACCAGGTCTTCATAACTGTGCAAATGTCTAGGTCTTCCAAAAGCAGGACTGCTTCCAGTGAGTGCAGTCTCATGTTAAGACTCCTAGTGTTTAGCAGCATAACCTTGAGGTTGTTTTCAGATGGAGTTTTTATGTTGGGAATTTTATCCTTGAGACACTGCCGAAAAAAGGCACTATGGGGGTGGCAAGAGCCTTGGCCAGTAGCCGAAATCCCAGGGGTGACAGATGAAGACCATCTCTGGCAAAGCATCGAGGTCTATCGATCATGTCATCCCAGCCTGACAGATACTGGATCCCCTTAGAACGACACCAGAAACTAAGGCAATTATTGACATCAATCATTTTCTGTTTGTATTGAGACATCTTCCTAGGTAAAGGTAAAATGCTGCTTAAGGCTAGGGACATACCAGCCTGAGACACGTAGCCCAAAAGCTTAGTCATGTCTCTCTTCATATATTCCAGAGAGGTACATCTCAAGTCATTCACACCAACATGGACTATGACAGACTCATAACAGTACCTGTTGTTGAGAGACTTGACTGCATGTGTGATATGGTGTATCCTGGCACCTGACAGACAGCTGACCATGACTTTCCTCTTGGGAGGGACATCTGTGTATCTCATGTTGGAATCATCTATGACTAATATGTTTGGTTTTGTGTTTAGTCTTAAGGGCTTGACAGGTGAAACACTGGTGTGTGAGCTATTATGTGTATTATGTTCTGCAGAGGAGGTATTATGTGTAGCATGCTTGTGTTTGGGTTTGGGAGGTCTCTGGTGTTTAAGTATGGTTCTGGTGAGGACCTCCACATATGTAGGTATGAGTGGTGTGGGTTTGGGAGGAGTAGGAGGTGAGGTGTGCATGCTGACAACCCACTCATTGTCATATGTAATGACTGGTGTGTGAGACAGCATGGATTCAGTGTTCTTAATATAGTTGAGTCTCTCACATTTTGAGTTTGTGTGGACTAGGAGTAGAGGGTTGTTGGTGAACATGAGGCAGTTACTGCACTGTCTCAAGATGCCCATGTCGACCAAGCTGCCCCCTGATTCACTATAATATGTAAAAATCTTCTGAACAAGTGAGATAAAGCATGGTGTGAATGCCAAAAGAGTAAATCCAACACAAATTTACAGTGCTTTAGGCAACTCTGTAGACATGTTAAAAAATAGGCAATCAGGGATAAAAGCAATATTATATACTCCTACAAACCAACAACATACAAATCCAAAATGTTCTGGTCTTCCATTAACTAGTCAACCCAGTATCCAAGCAAGACCCAAATATGTGCCCCAGTAATCCCCCCTCAATCAGCAAGCAGATTTAACTGATATTTTATCAGGTCCATAGCCAACTTAAAGACACATACAACTGAAACATCCCCCTTTCTCACCTAAAAATGCCCAGTCTCTGCTATTAAGTCACACAATTGTTTTCTCCACAATTCCATCATATCAGGCTCCTCTCTTAGTAATCCTAATTATTCACAGTCTTTTACCCTACAGCACATACACACACACACTTTCTACTTCTCCAGATACCCCCCATTCACCCAAATACCTAAAAAATACTACTAAGGAAATAGACTAAACTATTAGTATCCTTACCAACAGATCTGTCTCAGAATTCTACATACTCACCTTAAGGAAAAACTCCCACATAATTTCACCACATAAAGGAGGTACTTCCACAAAAGTTTCAAACTTTCATCCCACTACCATTCTTTCACCCATCTCCAAACTTCTAGATAGATGTGTACAGGAAATAGCTCCTAAACTTTATTCTTCACTATAATTTACTAACTGGCTCTCAGCATGACTTTTGGCCAGGCCACAACACTACAGCTGCCTTAATATCCTTCCTGGACACTGTAAACAAAGCTAGAGATTCAAGTAAACTCATCTACTCTCCACTGGATTTCTTGACATCTCTAAGGTTTTGAACATGATATCACATAAACTTCTTCCTCAACTTTCTATTCTTGGATAATCTCTCTAAAATGGTTCACCTGCTACCTGTCAAACAAACAGCAAGCCATAAAACATCAGGGTTCCATTTCCTCTTACCCTTCAACAATGGCATTCCACAAGGATCCTTCCTTGGTTTCCTGCTCTTTATTGTCTTCATAAATAATCGACATGCCCCTTCCAAGCAAAGCACACTAATCCAATGTGCAGATGATTCCAAAATCAAGACTTCAGACATTCTAACAAAACTTCAGCAAATCACCAGAGAAGCATTTTCTTCTACTGAGACTTGGTTAAATAATGTCCAACTATTACTAAGCCCAAAAAAGACAAAGCTCCTTCTCTTTACTCAAAACTCTCTCCCTGAAAAACACATTTTTTAAACTTTACTCCTTAAACAATACTGAAATAGAAGTAGATCCCCACACCAAAATTTGACCTACACATAAAAAGCAGCATGAAAAACTAACCCGCAATTTTCACTAAACACCAAACTCCAGATCTACTATAATAAATTTGCCAAATTTGCTACTGGAGCAACATACTACTCCCATCACTGCACAGCCTTGCATTCACTTAATTAGCTTGAACTACCTCACCATCTCTCCTACCTACAACTCACAGCTGTTCACAACAGCATCTAAAAGCCAGCGTCATGCCCTGTCCTGAGCTCAATACTAAGAATATACTTCTAGAGAAGATCTCTACATTCTGAAGTTAAATTACTCCTTTTTCTTCATAAACCTGCCAGATGTCCAAGTCCTAATCTCCACTCCTACTCTGCGGCTAAGAACTGAAAGTCATTACCTCTGTCCATTTGGAATAACACTAACCTCCCTACATTCAAACAATCCCTGAAGGAATGTTTACCTGAATCCTGGATCTGCTCATGCTCTATCCCAGAATGATATTCTGAGTGCAAGCTTTTCTCTCTCTTTCCCCCTCCTCTACTACCTAAAAATATATTTTTTTCCAAGCTCTCTACTAAATGCTGTCATTTCCGCATGTATATATGCTATTCATCCTGACCCTTTTTCGCTGACCTTACTCTCCCTTAGTCTTTTACACACCCTATGCATGTCATCTTTAAATTAACTTTGCTATCATCTTTCTCTCCATGCTCTGCTACTCAGCTCCCTGTAATTTTTCTTCACCTATCATATTTCTCTTACTTACTCCTTCCTCCCCTATGAGTTTTCATCTCTCTACTCAATTATTTTCTAATCATCCTTATAGATATAGTCTCAGCCAACTATATCATGTATAATCAAACAGCCAGTTTCTATCATCATTTATATAAAATCCAAGTGAATTTCAATACAGTGTATTAAGTCTTATTCTGTAAACAAGTTGTAATACTGTTAAGACTTTCTCTGTATGTGTATGAATCTATTTCTATTTGTACAAGTTTATACAGTATGTAACTTGAGCCTGTTTGAAATTGTATTGTATTTGACTGGAGTTTTTGTTCCCAGGGCCTCCATAGAAAAAGGACACACTAGGCCCAGTTAGACAGTTCCAATAAACAAATGCCAATAAATAAATATAGAGATTTATCTCACCAGTTAGCCAATATAAATTTCACAATACCATGTTTTAAAAACAAAAATAGCTATTTATTACTAAACATCATAAGTTCTATTTTTCCTCTAATACACAATTCTTTTTTACGACTCTCACTGTCTTGGGCTAATAAACTATAACTATTTGTTTATCAATGCTTCCCACAATATTAAGTAGCAATCATCCTAAACTCCTATTAAACATAAATGTCATAGAAGGTTTCTTTGGAAGAACCTTCTCTTAGATATCTGATGCATAACTGGTCATTGCATTTTTTACAGCAAGTTGCAAAGATATCATAGAAGCAATCTCATGAGTGTCATCCACTAATATATAATGTCAGAATGTTCTTTAGAAAGATTTTTTTTGTTATACTCAAGCTGCATCAAAGTAATTTAGCAGAATGATCCATTTATCTAAATATTCCATACAACTACGTTTCCATTGCTATTCTTCATTTGGTTAACCCTTATTACAAAGAGCTTAAAGCACAGCCAGCATGCTATGCATACTTCAATATTTTAACAGCTATTTCTTCTGTCCCAAAGTCTGGTTCATGAGTGAAGAAATTCAACTAGATGAGCTCACTCTTCTGGCTAACAAATACACAAAATAAAT
Source organism: Protopterus annectens (assembly GCF_019279795.1). NCBI lineage: Eukaryota > Metazoa > Chordata > Ceratodontiformes > Protopteridae > Protopterus > Protopterus annectens. Next base: position 1,033,098,383 of record NC_056728.1, read on the forward strand.
AATATAACTCGCTAAATAGAAAGCAAGAACCTACTTTCTGGAATGGAATGTATATTATGAATAATAAATCCTTTAATTGTTAATATTTTAATGGACCGATGTGGTACTGATAAGGAGAAATACACTGAGAACATAAAATGATTCATATTTGAAGTCAAGTGATGCAGTCAGTATATTAGTACTTTTTATTGTCTGGTCCAGGAGCTATATTATGAAATCATATGCTATCCTGTTGTACTGCAGGTAGGAAGTTATCCACTGCTCTAACTCTGAATGAGGTGACATTTTTTGAATACTGAGGCATTTCACTATTGGTTACTATAGATCAGACATACAGCAAAGCTATTATGAACACAATCTGATAACTCATTATAGTTTTCCTCTTCATAAATGTTCAAGTCCAAGTTTGACTGAGACTTTTAAACTTATAATATGGAAAACAAAAGATAAACATACAATGATGTGTCACTCGGACGTCTGCTTGACAGACTTTAAAGAAGTCATAGAGTTCCTGAAACCTGCACAAAGAACATAATGATTTTTTATATGTGGATATATATATATATATATATATATATATATATATATATATATATACAAAAACTTTATTTTACAATATGTTGAAGATGATTGTACTGGCTTTGATTAAGCCTTGATTTCATAGTACTGGAAAATTCAGCAGTTCTTTTATAGCTTACAAAGGTGTAGCTAAGCATACTCTAGTACTTGGATATGAACATTTTTTAATATCTCTCAGAAAATTTTTTAATCAAATAGTATGTTTAGAACTGGCTAAGCCTAATGTTCAGTGCTTATAGCTACATACAATATGCTTTTTTATAAGAATACACTTTTAAAATATAATTTTAATGTTTTAAATGCCAGCAGTTAGAAGTAATGTACCCTTCTTTGATGTGTAAATAGGTAACGTTTTGAGTGTTAATCATATTTTTTTAAAAAGATTGGTGGTAGTGGGACAATGGCATTGAGTTTGAGAATAAAATGTAAATTTCTGGCTCCATCCCTGATGCTTTAATTCATGTCAGTTCTGATCTTGGGATAGTGTTGCAGGTTTATTTTTGGAGTTGTACTTTATGGTGCTTCATATCTATTTTTATTTATTTTTTATTTTACATTTGTTGACCGGGCTAGTCTACCTGGATATATGGCCATTTTCAGTAGAGGCCCGGTTAGAAAAGCTCCACATAAAAAACAAGAACAAACAAAATATTACAACTTTGGTTACAGTCCACTTGTCAGACACAACAGGTGTTACATGGCAACTTAGCATTCATGATAGAACAGCAAAAAAAAAAAAATCCTTTTTTTTTTTGTATGTAGTTGACCAAACAAATAGTAGAAGAAAAAGAAAAGAGTATTCAGAAGGATGTAGGAGATTCACAAGAGAAAGTTATAAATACGGCACAGGAAAACAGAATAGATATATACAAGACTGGAGAATTAGTTAAGGGCAGTGACTTAGCTATAAGGTAGTAAAATAACAATACAGTCTTTCAAGGGTATAATAAGTCTAACTTAGAAGGTAGTGGTCTTAAAGTGGCTATAAAGTGAGTATTCAATTGGTGCTATGATCTAGGATAACAGGAAGAGAGATCTTAGTCAGGGTTAGTACAGGGACATAGCCAGTGGGTTGTAAGGTGTAATTTGAGTTTCTTTTGAATAGTGCAGTTGAAGAAAGAGATGCGAGTTCAACAGGTAGAAGGTTCCATCTTTTTCCCACAGTGTTAGAGAAAAGTGAATCTCCTGCTTTATTGCTGGGTTTTTGTCTAGATACCAGTAGTTTATTTGCTGAGCGTAGGTTTGTGAGATTTTTATATGGGCTGGTTAGACTCGTGAGAATTGGTGTATTAAATGGATGATGAAGGGTTTTATGGGCAATAATCAGTTGGTGGAATATAATTTGATTAGGCAGTTCCAGCCAATCCAGTAGCTTCAGATTGTTGGCAGTGGTGGGTTATGAAAGGGGAGCTGGTAGCAAATCTGGCAATGTTATTGTAGGAAATTGCCAGTTTGTTGAGGCTGCTTTTAGATAGATTTGTGTATATAGGAGAGGCATAGAAGAGAGTTGAGATAAGGTGGGTATGGGCAATAGTATTTCTAGCTATGGGAGTAAGTAATGATTTAATTCTATAGAGGGAGCCTAGTTTTCGGTTAACTGATTTTATTGTAGTATTGATATGAATATCATAGTTAAGGTTCTGGTCAATAGTTACTCCTAAGAATTTGGTGGTAGTGTCTTGAGATATGATTGTGCCATTATTAGATTTAATAATGAGGTCGATTGGGGTGAACTTATGTGTAGGAGTAAAGATCAATAGTTTAGTCTTTTTGGGGTTAAGGAGAAGACAACGCTGTAACTTCTGCTAGTTCAAAGACATTTTGGGTGAGGGACTGCAGTTCAGATGGATCTGTAACTGAGCATATTAATGTGGAGTCATCTGCATATTGTATGCATGTAGCTTGGGGGATACTTATAATTAGATCATTTATAAAGATGGAGAATAGAAGAGGGCCTAGAATAGAACACTGAGGTACACCAAGGGTGACAGGAAGATGGGTGGATAGACTGTTGTCCCAAAGTACTGCTTGTTGCCTGTTAACTAAGTAGGACTTGAATCATTGAAGTGCTTGAGTATCAAGTGAGAGGGACTTAAGAATATTCAACAACAGGTCATGGTTAACCATGTTGAATGCTTTTGAGAGATCAATAATGGTTGCAGAGGAGAGGGTGTTATTGTTACGGTTTTTGTTGATGTGGTCAGAAAATGATAGGAGGGCAGTAGTGGTGCTATGGAAGGGTCTAAAGCCATGCTGAGAGCTAGCTAATAGTCTATTTTGTAGAAGGTGGTCTAACAATTGACAGTGAATGCATTATTTCATGATTTTAGCTATGGGAGAGAGTAGGGCAATTGGACAAAAGTTAGAAAGTTCTGTTGAGTTGCCACCTTTGTGTAGGGGGATTATATGGGAGACTTTCCATATGGATGGGATGGTACCTTCTGTTATGGTTCTATTTATTAGGATAGAAATAGGATAAGCTACAACTTTAGCTGCTATTTGCAGATATTTAGCAGGTAAGAGGTCAGCAGAGGGGGTAGAAGGTTTGAGTTTTTGAAGAAGGTTGCAGATGAGGGATGTAGGGACAGGTTGTAGTTGGAAAGTAGGTGGAGAGTTAGTTAAGGAGGTGGGTAGATTAGAGGATACAGGAGGTAGAGAGTTAGCAAGTGACTGGATGGCTTCAGTAAAGAAGATATTAAAGGTATCAGCAATTTGTTTGGGAGTCTCTTGGGAAATACCTGATGGGGTTGGTATCTTAGAGTAGCCTGGATGTAGGAGTCTATTGATACCTGACCAGAATTTTTGTGGTCTGTGTTGATTGGTCTGTTGAAGTTGAAAGCAGAAGTTTCTTTTATTTAATAATATTGATGCTTTAGTAGAATTTCGAAGTTTACATTTTAAATGATCAGATGGGTCTTTAGAAGTTCGCCATTTGGCCCAAAATTTGGTTCTTAATGGAATTTTTTGCTTAGTTTCCTTTGTGAGCCATGGAGCTGTTTTTGTTCTGTTTCTAAGAATGCAAGAGGGGGCATGGTAGTTCAAGATTTCTAGGAACTTAGAATTGAAGTATGCCACTGCTTCCTCTAGCTGGAAGTGTTTTAGGGGTGACCAGTATCATACACTAAGTTCATTTCGGAAGTGTTCAGAGTTGAAATGTTTATTGGGGTGAGTTGTTCTGAAAGTTGTGGGGTAAGGAATATTATTCTTTGGTCTAATTATATAAGTTAGTGAGTGATCAATATTGTCTTCTGGCAGGATGCCTGACAAATATGTTGGGGAGTGTGTATTTATTAGAATCCAATTTAAGGTACTTTCTTTACTGGTAGGTTTATGGATTCTAGTGGATGAGGTGATAGTTTGGGAGAAACCATGTAGGTTTATGTGGTTAGTTGGGTTATCAGTATTACAGGTATTCCAGTCTATATTAAAGTCGCCTAGCAGTATGGTTTCTTGAGGATAGTTATTGGAAAGCCAACTAAGGAGATTTTTTAGGGGATAATGCTATTACCTGGAGGAAAATATGAGCAAATAATGTAGATAGACTTACTAGTATTTAGTTGTAGCTTAGAGATGAGAATTTCAGTATTGGTATGAGATGGTGGGTGAGTATCTAGTTGGGTAACTTGGAGCCCTGATTTGTAAATTAAGGCTACACCCCCACCCTTCTTATTAAGGTGATCCATTCTTAAAATTCTATATCCTGGAGGGGTGATTTCATAGTCACGGGTTGCTGGTTTTAACCAAGTTTCAGTAAGGCAAAGGATGTCAAAGTCATGAACATCCAGAAGAGCATGAAGGTGAGTCACTTTGTTATTTACACTTTGCATATTTAGCTGAGCTATGAAGAGGGAGTTAGGAGGTCTTGTAGTGGTGTGAAAGGAAGAAGGAGAGATACTAACTGGGTTAGGAAGAACATTATTGGTAGGGCCAGGATTGGGATGAATGTCACCATCCAGTAGGAGGTGTTGGTGTAGTCTAAAAGTGTGAATTAAGGAAAGATTCAGTATGTTATGAGCTCTCTTGACTTGGTAGTTTTTATAGGTAATATGGATAACTCTATGATACTTTGGGAGGAGATAGATGGTTGTGGATGTTATGTTAATGTGTTTAAGGGTGGCTGATAAATCTGGTAGGGATGTTTGTTTAGAGGGTTGGTGGAAATTAGAGTAGCTAAGATGTTCATAAGCAGTTAGGATATTGGGAAGGAAAAGGAAAGGAAGAATTGAGAATAGGAGTAGGGGTTTTAGGTATGCTGATATGGGTGAAATAGGCATTGTGATGAGGAAGTTGAAGGTAGAGTGTGAATAAGTGAGGAATGCTATAAAGAGGGAGGAGTGCTGTTAAAAAGGTAGGAATACCTTAAATGAGATGTGGGTTGGGTTTGGACAAAGGGGATGTGGGAGTGGCTAGAGAAGTATATGGTTGGGACCACTGGAGGTGGGTGGGAATTGGGGGTAGGGTAGGGGAGTGGAGTGAGCCCACAGGGTGAACAGAGTGGGTAGAACAAAAGCAGAAGAGAAGCAGAGAGCATATCAGTGAATAAAGGAAACAGAGCTGAGGAGAGTAGACTATAGGGAAGGGACTCAGAATTTGAGTTGCAAAGAGGTTTGCTAGAGACTAGAGGTTGAACAGGGCAGAGAAGTGTTGAAAGGGAATGGTGGCTGGAAATTGAGGTTGGAAGGAGGGCTATGTTATCTAAACAAAAGTATTGCTATACATTAGGGTACAGAGAAACAGAGGGAAATGCTGCTCCCTAGAGGGAAAATCAGGTATTTACAAGGCTAAAACTCAGGGACTTCAGGGGAAGTGCAAAGGGACTAGGAAGGTAGAGAGAGGGAACAAAAATCTGTGGTAGGCTGCTAGCTGCTGCTCGCTGGGTAGTTGAACAAAAAAGTCACAAGAAGACAATAATGGCTAAAATACAGTGAGGTACATACACTTTAAAATTAAATCTGAAGCACAGATCTAATAAGACTATGAATGAAGCACAGCAGGAGTCCTTTAGAGATGTTCTTTCACGGGCAGGAAGCCACGCTGAGGACTGGGAGACACCTGGGGTGGAAAATAATTCAGCAGGGTCGAAAACTGTAAGGTAAAGGTATAATAAATGTATAGTTAGGTGGACATAAGTCTTGTGTATTCAGTTAAAGTGTAAATGTAGGAATAGGGAGAAAGAGGAGAAAGTGGGTACAAGTAGTGAGTTATCAAGGGAGAGAGAAATAAGAGAAGGAGAGTACATAGGAGGGAATGTAGAGAAAAGAGAAATGAGGGAAAGGGAGTACGTAAAAGGGAAAGTAGAGAATTTAATAGTGCACCATAGGCAAATGCAGCACAGTTCTAAACACTTTATCTCAGGTCTGGAATAAGTCTAGCGATTAACGCAGTGCATGCTTTCACAGTTTTGAACAGTTAATAGAAAATGTAAAGCAACCAATCAGTTCCACAGTTCTGAACAGTTAATAAAAAAAATAATGCAATGCTACCAAGCACTTCTTTAGCAACTAAACATGGGTGTTATACAGTTCTGAACAGTTATTAAAAAAAATGTAAGGCAACCAAATACTTTTTTAGCGATTAAACATAGGTGTTGCACCAAACAGTTACCACAGTTCTGAACAGTTAACAAAAAATAATGCAATGCTACCAAGCACTTCTTTAGTGACTAAACATAGGTGCTGCACACAGTACTTGCTAACAGCTTAATTTGTATGCAACTAGCAGTTTATACTTTCCTTTGCTAAAACATACCTAAAACTTAAATGTCAGGGCAGCATGCAGCATATCAAGCCCATTATGAGTCTATTGGGGAGGGAGCTGCAAAGGTAAAAAGCTCACACATTTAGATACTAATACAACGTAACTATTGAAACAAGTGGGGAATTATTTGAAACGTAGCCCACACATTTATATGCTACTACAGAGTAACCTTTGAAATCCAGTGGGGAAATAATCAAAAAGTAGCTCACAAAACTAGAAGCTAGTACAGAGTAACTATTGCGAGCCAGAGGTGGAATTAATCAAGTAGGGAATTAATCAGGACTGGGATCGCAAATAAATAACCACAGCGAGGGACAAGGATGTTTGAAAAATGGCTCAGATAGCTGGTGTAGTAGCGATGAAAGCCACTGGAAGTCCGATAGCTTGATTAGGTTTCTATTTAATTTTCACTCTCTCAATCCATGGGGACACAACTGACCTACAGTAGTGGTGACTGCCTGTTTGTAGTAGTAGTCAGTCAGTTTGTTCTAGCAGAAAAAAAAACACACAGAGTCTAACCCTAAACAGGCACAGCCCTAAGCCATGTGTGGGGAATTAGGGAGTCAGCAGTTATGCCATTTAAGTTATAAAGGGCACAGCACGTTCAGGGGCATGAAGGACAGGGTTGCAAAAAACAGAGCGCTACACAGTTCATTAAGGAGAGAAAACGTAATAGCAAGCAAAAAAAAACATAGAATATATAGTTTGTATTCAACAGAATATCACTCACCCTTAAGCGGAGCCAACAGCCTAAGCAGTACAGAGCCAGAGGGAAAGTGGGGATTGAAAAATGGCGCCACAAGCCAGTGCAGAGCAATATAGATGTGTGAGGAGTGGAACAAGGATAATGGGAAGGTGGGAGGAGAGAACGTTGGGGGAAGGGGAGGAACTAAGGCAGGAAGGAGGCTAGTGAGAAAGGGAGAGAGGGCGGGAGCTAGGCAAGAGTATGAGAGTAAAGGTAGTGAGAGATGTGAATAGAATGGGCGAGAGAAGAGCAAGAGAGGGGATAGAAGTAGGAATATAGAGGGTGAGGAGAGGGTAAAGCCAAAGCAGAGAAGAACCAGAGAGTGTATCAGTGAATCGAGGAAACAGAGCTGAGGAGAGTAGATTATAGGGAAGGCTCTCAGAATTTGAGTTGCAAAGAGGTTTGCTAGAGACTAGAGGTTGAACAGGGCAGAGAAGTGTTTAAAGGGAATGGTGGCTGGAAATTGAGGTTGGAAGGAGGGCTATGTTATTTAAACAAAAGTATTGCTATACATTAGGGTACAGAGAAACAGAAGGAAATGCTGCCCCCTAGAGGCAAAATCAGGTATTTACAAGGCTAAAACTCAGGGACTTCAGGGGAAGTGCAAAGGGACTAGGAAGGTAGAGAGAGGGAACAAAAATCCGTGGTAGGCTGCTAGCTGCTGCTCGCCGGGTAGTTGAACAAAAAAGTCACACGAAGACAATAATGGCTAAAATATAGTGAGGTACATACACTTTGAAATTAAATGTGAAGCACAGATCGAATAAGACTATAAATGAAGCACAGCAGGAGTCATTTAGAGATGTTCTATCACGGTCGAGAAGCCACGCTGAGGACTGGGAGACACCTGGGGTGGAAAATAATTCAGCAGGGTCGAAAACTGTAATATAATAAATATATAGTTAGGTGGACATAAGTCTTGTGTATTCAGTTACAGTATTAAATGCAGGAATAGGGAGAGAGAGGAGAAAGTGGGTACAAGTAGTGAGTTATCAAGGGAGAGAGAAATAAGAGAAGGGGAGTACGTAGGAGGGAAAGTAGAGAAAAGAGAAATGAGGGAAAGGGAGTATGTAAACGGGAAAGTAGAGAATTTAATAGTGCACCATACGCAAATGCAGCACAGTTCTAAACACTTTATCACAGGACTGGAATAAGTCTAGTGATTAACGCAATGCATGCTTTCACAGTTTTGAACAGTTAATAGAAAATGTAAAGCAACCAAACAGTTACCACAGTTCTGAACAGTTAATAAAAAAATAATGCAATGCTACCAAGCACTTCTTTAGCAACTAAACATGGGTGTTACACAGTTCTGAACAGTTAATAAAACAATGTAAGGCAACCAAGCAGTTCTTTAGCGACTAAACATAGGTGTTGCAGAAAGCACTTGCTAACAGCTTCATTTGTATACAACTAGCAGTTTATACATTCCTTTGCTAAAACATACCGAAAACTGAAATGTCAGGGCAGCACGCAGCATATAAAGCCCATTATGAGTCTATTGGGGAGGGAGCCGCAAAGGTAAAAAGCTCACAAACTTAGATACTAATACAGCATAACTATTGAAATGAGTAGGGAATTATTTGAAACGTAGCCCACACATTTATATGCTACTACAGAGTAACTTTTGAAATCCAGTGGGGAAATAATCAAAAAGTAGCTCACAAAACTAGAAGCTAGTACAGAGTAACTATTGCGAGCCAGAGGTGGAATTAATCAAGTAGGGAATTAATCAGGACTGGGATCGCAAATAAATAACCACAGCGAGGGACAAGGATGTTTGAAAATGGCTCAGATAGCTGTTGTAGTAGCGATGAAAGCCACTGGAAGTCCGATAGCTTGATTAGGTTTCCATTTAATTTTTACTCTCTCAATCCATGGGGACACAACTGACCTACAGTAGTGGTGACTGCCTGTTTGTAGTAGTAGTCAGTCAGTTTGTTCTAGCAGAAAAAAAAACACACAGAGGCTAACCCTAAACAGGCACAGCCTTAGCCACGTGTGGTGAATTAGGGAGACAGCAGTTATGCCATTTAAGTTATAAAGGGCAGAGCACGTTCAGGGGCATGAAGGAGAGGGTTGCAAAAAACAGAGGGCTACACAGTTCATTAAGGAGAGAAAACGTAATAGCAAGCAAAAAAAAAACATAGAATATATAGTTTGTATTCAACAGAATATCACTCACCCTTAAGCAGAGCCAACAGCCTACACAGTACAGGGCCAGAGGGGGAAGTGGGGATTTAAAAATTGTGCCACAAGCCAAGGCAGAGCAATATAGATTTGTGAGGAGTGGAATAAGGATAATGGGAAGGTGGGAGGAGAGAATGTTGGGGGGGAAGGGGAGGAACTAAGGCAGGAAGGAGGCAACTGAGAAAGGGAGAGAGGGTGGGAGCTAGGCAACAGTATGGGAGTAAAGACAGTGAGAGATGTGAATAGGAGGGGTGAGAGAAGAGCAAGAGAGGGGATAGAAGAAGGAATATAGAGGGTGAGGAGAGGGTAGAACCAAAGCAGAGGAGAACCAGAGAGTGCATCAGTGAATCGAGGAAACAGAGCTGAGGAGAGTAGATTAAAGGGAAGGTGCTCAGAATTTGAGCTGCAAAGAGGTTTGCTAGAGACTAGAGGTTGAACAGGGCAGAGAAGTGTTTAAAGGGAATGGTGGCTGGAAATTGAGGTTGGAAGGAGGGCTATGTTATTTAAACAAAAGTATTGCTATACATTAGGGAATAGAGAAACAGAAGGAAATGTTGCCACCTAGAGGCAAAATCAGGTATTTACAAGGCTAAAACTCAGGGACTTCAGGGGAAGTGCAAAGGGACTAGGAAGGTAGAGAAAGGGAACAAAAATCCGTGGTAGGCTGCTAGCTGCTGCTCACCGGGTAGTTGACCATAAAAGTCACAAGAAGACAATAATGGCTAAAATACAGTGAGGTACATACACTTTGAAATTAAATTTGAAGCACAGATTTATTAAGACTATGAATGAAGCACAGCAGGAGTCCATTAGAGATGTTCTTTCATGGGCGAAAAGCCACAATGAGGACTGGGAGACACCTGGGGTGGAAAATAATTCAACAGGGTCGAAAACTTTGAAATTAAATCTGAAGCACAGCAGGAGTCCTTTAGAGATGTTCTTTCATGGGCGAGAAGCCACGCTGAGGACTGGGAGACACCTGGGGTGGAAAATAATTCAGCGGGGTCAAAAAACTTTGAAATTAAATCTGAAGCACAGATTTAATAAGACTATGAATGAAGCACAGCAGGAGTCCTTTAGAGATGGTCTTTCATGGGCAAGAAGCCACGCTGAGGACTGGGAGATACCTGGGGTAGAAAATAATTCAGCGGGGTCGAAAAACTTTGAAATTAAATCTGAAGCACATATTTAATAAGACTATAAATGAAGCACAGCAGGAGTCCTTTAGAGATGATCTTTCATGGGCGAGAAGCCACGCTGAGGACTAGGAGACACCTGGGGTGGAAAATAATTCAGCAGGGTCGAAAACCTTAAGTGTAGCCAACAGCCTACGCAGTAGAGGGCCAGAGAGGAAAGTGGGGATTTAAAAATCGAAAATTTCATAACAAATTAGTTTGTTCCAGGCCGTGAATACTTACTGAATTAAAGGAACTAAACAGCCAATCATCAGCTAAATACTTTGGTGCATGATAGTTTGGCTCTTAGACTACTTACTTGTTATCTGACCTTGATGTCAGCTGTGTAGAGAGTTTTTTGGCTGTCTTCCTACCTATCAAACTATAGACACTGAAAATCTGGACAAAGGTTTTTGAGTACTCAATACATGTGACTAAAAATCTAGACAGCTAATTTTCATGAAATGAGCATACCTAATAGCTTATACCTTCCCCACTATGTGTGTGGGATAGCAAACATCAAAAACAGAGGGTAGTAATGATTTTTTCATTGCGATAGTATGGATCTACTTTAATAACCCAAACAGCCACATCACCGACTTTCACTTCACCAAGATGAAAGGCCACAATGAAACCAGGAACCAGGCACAAATGCAATCCAAACAAAACCAAAACCAGAGACGTCTTCCCAAACTCAACCAAAGAATTTTATTGAACGCTTTCGTCAGCATAAATCAGCTGACTTCTTTTTCAAGTGAAGACTCACTGGTGTATCCATAGCACAAACTCTTTACTTAATTCTTAACATTGTGGTATTAAAAAGAAACACTTCGCCAAGACGAAAGGACCAACAAATCAGAAGACCGATGTCCGGAACACTGACCTTCGACTCAAGTTAAGTAACCACTTGGCCATCCTAAAAAAAAAAAAAACAAAACAAAAAAAAACAACTGAACAAAAGTAAACCCACACGTCCATAACTAAATACACTAACTCCGAGATCGCACTACCGCAGGGGTAAGGGGCAAAGATCAAAAGGATGGCCAAGCGATTACATACCTCGAGTGGAATGTCTGTGTTTTGGATGTCGGTCTTCTGGTTTGTTGGTCCTTTCATCTTGGCAAAGTGAAAGTCGTTGATGTGGCTGTCCGGGCAAGTGAAGTAGACCTGATGGTACACATCAGCATCAGTGTAGGTTTATACTGTCTGTACAGGGAAAAACAAGGAAGAGAAGACTGCATATTGTTAAGCACACACAACATTTCATTTCTCTTTCATGCAAGAAGGCAAGAATGAGTCTGACTTTTGCATTCTGATATATTCTGATGAGCATTTTTCTTGTGTTATTTAATTTTTATTATTATTATTATTATTATTATTATTATTATTATTATTATTATTATTATTATTATTATTTTAAGAAGGTCCAATGGAATGAAGCTTCCATTTCTAGTATGAACCTGGGACCAAGGGGAATCTTCAAAGTAAGGCAAATTATTGAGCTCAGCAAACAAAACAAGACAATTAAAATAGTGAAACACAGTGCCACGTGCTCTTGCTCACTGTCTCTGTTTCATTAAATATTTTCAAACATATAAACAAATCGTTAATGGAAAGACAGACAAAGATACTCTTCAAGTGATATTGCTAGGTACTGTTCAGTTGTTTGTCTCATTGAACTTTTATCTAATTATTCCAACTCAGTATTAGTCTGATTTTCATATATTCCAGGACTCCAGCACCTTTTCCTAAAACAGCATTTCCATAAGTCTGACTTGAGATACTCTATCACTTGACACATATGCTTTTATCTACCCTCCTTACCTCCTTTTTTCATTTTCTCACTCTCTCCTGCCTTCACCATATGGGAAATATCTATAGTATGTCTTCTTCCTTAGTCTTTTACTAAAGGGAGTGCACCCTGAATTTCTTTAGGATTTTCTCATGACCCAAATGGGTTGTACCCTTCACCATCTTTGTAAACCTCTTTCTTAATTTTCAGACAGACAGACAGTATGATGTCCTTCTCTCTAAATGGATTCCAAAATTAAATATGACATTTCTGGTGGACCTCGTCAGTGTTCATAACAGTGAGACAATCATCCAGTGCCATTCACAGTATCCTGAATTAGGTGTTTTGTTTGCTTGAGGTGAGATTTTGAATGCAAGAATGAAACATCACGAGGAAATGCCGTTCAATAAACAGAATATTATTTTAAATTGTTGCATGGATGCATGCTTAAATCTATATAGTCTAAGGAATTTATACAACTTTCTTCTACTAAGGAGCAGTATTATTGCCAGCCATGAAGTAGAAATGACAGCAAGCCATCTGTAAAATGAAGAGTTGTTCTGACACACTAAAGGCTGAGCACACAAAAAGTGAACTGCAGGATATAAATCAACAAGTCCAATAATAAGTGATTTCATATAAAACTGCATGTCATTCTCAATACCATAGTGTAAGAATCAGGGATACCCCCCAAAAAGAAAAGAAAAAAATAAATAATGAGAGACAAAATCCAAAATTCGAAACAGATTTCATATATCCCTTTGCTTATATACTTAAACCTGTTAGAATAATAGATTTTATATCAGCATGCATTTTATGAAGGATATGAAGTCTGAAACTCTGAAGTTTAGTGGCAATGTGTGGCAATGGTGTGAAAGGATTAACGGAGCTAAGAAACCTCAGCAAGGCTATAACATTTTGGACTATACTCCTACCTAAGTTTACCATCGTGAAGAATTATAAAAGGAAAGAGTATAAGAGGCAAGCATATCTGGAATCATCTGCCTCCCTCGAAAAACACCTGAAAAAAACAGACAAAAAGCATATGTAAGCAAACGTTTATTTTCATCCTTAAACAGAAACATTCTGTATTTTGTAGTAATAAAATAGTTCAAGTACATGGCATCAGCATATGTGAATGTCCATATGATAATATCAACACAAAATAAAAAGAAGGAATTGTTCTTTTCCATGAATGAACTATTTGCTGTCATTGCCTAGTAACTTGAGAAAATCCAAGTCCTTAAAAACAAAGTAGAAAATCTTGTAGGCAGAAGTAGGCCAACATTAATATGTTCTGATAATAACACAATGAGGTAATTATTCTCCTTGAACATCGACAATGGTTAAATAGGACTAAAATGAGTTGAAATGACAATCAAATGAAGTAGGAGGGCTATAAACGATGACAACTTAGCTCATGTTATGATTCTAGAACAGGCTGTCACTTTAACAAGCAGATATGCTTTAAAGTCACAGAATTACAGTGTCAGAGTATTCAGAATAAGGTATGATGACTACGAAAGATGAAAGGTTAGCACATGCTATGATTCTAGAACAGGCTGTCACTTTTAAGGAAAAGTCAGATATCATTAAGACAAGTATATATTCCAACAACTCATGTAGAGTTATTACAAAATAAATCAAAGCTAAACATAATAAATCTCGAAATAAAACAATCATCGAAATTATAGACCTGATTTGCATCAAAAGGCAAACTAAGGCTCAGATGCTAATGCCTGTTTATGCTCAGTTGATGGACGATGATGGGACATTCAATGTAAGACCCTGTGGAGAAAAAAATGGAAGGATTTCTATTCTTAAATAAGTCAAAAACTTAAAAAGGCAAAACTGTCAAATTCTACTGTAGCTATAAATGCAATACCTCTTAAACAATAATTACCTTGAGAACAAACCAAGGTCTGTACAAAGGAAGGAATGAAGCAACTGTAATTTTAGGACCAGCAGTTAACTTTCAGAGTACAATTGCGCTACTGCTCATCAGAAAATAAAGGTGAAATCATTCACGTAACATTTATCAGAATAAACTGCCATTGATCAAGAATGAGATCAGAAAATAGAAGGTCCAAAATGACAAGAGACATATTGAGCAAAATAGAGACGACAACAACATGGACAAATTATCCTCCTTTTACAGATATAGAACTTTTCCATGTTTTAAATGAGTCTTGTGATGACCAAGCAAACACAATAAAATAATGTAATGGTTAGAATGCAGAATCCATGGTAGAAACTTCATAGGGTGTCCCTGATTTGGATAGAAATGAAGGCACCTTCAGTGATGTCTATAGATGGCTGCATAATTAGGTTTAAAATATCCACTCGGCTGTAAAAACAATGCATCAAACATCCAGAAGATTTGCTATATGGGAACATGACAGTTTCCTTCTACAACAGAAACTTGTTAAATACAGGTAACTTCATTCTAAAATAAGTCATCATAAAGATCTTAAAATACCACAAAGAAATCAGCATTATGACTCGAATTCATTGCATGATTGCAGCATGTGGACAAATTGGAGAAATCCTTTGTTAAACTGAAAACGTCTTTATATTTCTTGTTAACAAAATGGATTTACATTTTAGGATGATTAAAAATGAAATCATGGACAAGAATCATACCTTTTAGGTGATCAGATTGGGAAATTCAATGTAGATGCATGTAAAAGTTTGGACAGGATTCATATAACTTTAGTTGAATTATCCATGTATTTTAATCTGTGTATTCATTTCCTGAAATGGGAAGAATAGTTTTTATGTCTAAACATGAGAACAGCCAAGATTTATATTGAAATGTAGCAGAAATATCCATGCAGAGAGACCCATGATCTATTCCAAATTTCAGCAAATATCTAGCAGTTTGAGAAATAGGGCACAGGAATTAGTGCTAGATGAGCACTAAACAAAGTTATCCCTATACAAATCAAAAATTGCTGTTTCACATGTCAAAAAAAAACTAAAGTGACAAGTGGTGTGATTTCACCCACAGCTTTCCTTTAAACTCTTATGAAGCCGATGTTGAGAAAGTCTTAAAGCAACTGAGGTTATTCTATAAATTCTCCAATTTCTTAACATTTGAAGCCAGGAAAGCTATTGACATCTGTTTAAACTCAACTATTGCCTTCACACAGATACCAGAGTTTTTACATAACACTAACTTCAAAGAACATTCCAGAAAATTTGCCTGTTTAGCTTTTTTTTTTCAGTTCACAGGAAATACCAATGCTTTTCATTATCTATGTGGCTAATTGTCCCTACAAGAGCCGCATTATCATTGAGTTGTAATCTTTTTATCTTACTACACCACACCAGTTGAAAAACTAACCACAATACATGCAGATATACTTTAAAGTCAAATAATTACAGTATCATAGTATTCAGAAACTGTTGCATGTATTTATGCAGTGTTAATTAACTCAAGCCAATGTTTTATATTCTTACAGAGTTTCACAGAATATTATTGAGATATGTACCTCATATATGTGTTTTTGTACTTAAGTGCAAGAACATATATTTTAGATGCTTAATTAGCCACTCTAAACTGAAGCAAAAGCCACAAAAGTTCAACAGCTTATAAACCCTGGTCTGTTCAGAACAACAAGATCCAAATCTCTAGGAAATGCTGGGAAATGGATAGGACTGTTAAAAAAAGTTTTAATAAAAAATATTTAAAATAAGATAAGCACTTTTGTTTTTTTTTCACCACAAAACTTCATCAGACAAATACAAAGACGTAGGTCCCAGAATTTTTCGTATGACCAAGAATTTTTTGAAAGACATCACTCCTCAGCAGCCAATCAAAGTGTCAAAAATGAGCCAGAGCCCCATAAAGGGAAACTTGCATTATCTTCTTAAAGCTTTTAATTTTAATAGACTGGAAACTGAGATTCATTTATTAACACCTGGCCAAACATCAGCTTGAAACACCAGCTGCAAAAATATTTCCCTTTTTTCTAGAAATAAGTGCCATGTGTCAAATTTCAGCTAATCTGTCTAAAGAAGAGGAAGAAGCTTTACATGATGTCAGAAACACTGGCCTAAGATTTATGGAGCCCAATACAGGTGGGGGCCTTGTCATCATGGAACAGAAACAGTACTCCAGGAGAATTAAGAAAATGTTAAAGAACAGTGTTACAATGAAGTTTCTAGAAACTAATTAAATCATGCATACGGGCAGATAATTTCCCTTTTAGATGATATGTTTATAGAAAGAAGAAACAAAATTGAAGACGTTAACTACCTTAACAATATATCTCCTGTGATTCCTACAATTTTTGGGATCCCTAAAATCCACAAGGACCTTAATAACTCTCCTATGCGTCATATTGTGGACAGTCAGGGATCTGTCACTCAGGCATGTGCTAAGTTTGTGGATTATAAATTAAAAGACATACTTCAGACTGAACCACAAATTTTCAAAGACTCCTGGGAGTTCTGAAATAACATCAATAACATCACCTATATGCAGACTGACCTACTTGTTACTATTGATATTCTTGATTTATACAAGGTGATACCATATGAGGTGGGATTAAACTAGTTTTGTGTGTTTCTTGAAAACAAAGGCTTGAACAATGATCAGACTCGTTTTCTGGAATATTTGTTGGAAATTGTCCTTACCAGTAACTATATTTTCCATGAAGGAGAACTGTATCATCAAAACCGAGGTGTGGCCATGGGAGCAAATTGTGGCTCTGTTTATGCCAATATTGTAATGGCTCAATTGGAATAAGCTGTGAAGAGAGGTGAAGGCTGCAAGCCTAGCCAGATAGAATTTTGTAGATAATTCTGTCATTTGTAAATATTACTGAGACATGGTGGTGGAATGAGGAAGTACAGGAGAGTATACAGAGAAAGAGGTTGGCAAAGAAGAAGTAGGATTGTCAAATAGATGAAGAAAGTAGACAGGAGTATAAGGAGATGAGGTGCATGGCAAAGAGAGAGGTGGCGAAGGCTAAGGATAAGGCATATGAAGAGTTGTATGAAAGGTTGGACACTAAGGAGGGAGGGAGAAAAGGATCTGTACCGATTGGCTAGACAGAGGGACTGAGCAAGGAAATATGTGCAGCAGGTAAAGGTGATAAAGGATAATGAGGGAAACATACTCACAAGCGAGGAGAGTGTGTTGAGCAGATGGAAAGAGTACTTTGAGGGGTTGATGAATGAAGCAAATGAGAGCGAGAGAAGGTTGGATGATGTGGGGATAGTGAATCATGAAGTGCAATAGATTAGCAAGGAGGAAGTAAGGATAGCTATGAAGATGATGAAGAATGGAAAGGCTGTTGTCCAGATGACATACCTGTGGAAGCATGGAGGTATTTAGGTGAAATGGCAGTGGAGTTTATAACTAGATTGCTTAATTAAATCTTGGGAAGTGAGAGGATGCCTGAGGAATGGAGAAAAAGTGTTTTGGTTCCAATTTTTAAGAATAAGGGTGATGTGTAGAGCTGTAGTAACTACAGAGGGATTAAATTGATCAGTCAAAGCATGACGTTATGGGAAAGAGTAGTGGAATCTAGGTTAAGAAAGGACATGATGATTAGTGATCAGCAGTATGGTTTCATGCCGGGAAAGAGCACTACAGATACGATATTTGCTCTGAGAATGTTGATGGAGAAGTATAGAGAAGGTCAGAAGGAGTTGCATTGTGTTTTTGTAGACTTAGAGAAAGCATATGACAGGGTGACTAGAGCGAAGTCGTGGTATTGTATGAGGAAGTCGGGAGTGTCAGAGAAGTATGTAAGAGTTATACAGGATATGTACAAGGGTAGTGTGACAGCGGTGAGGTCTGCGGTGGGAGTGATGAATGTGTTTAAGGTGGAGACGGGATTACATCAAGGATCAGCTCTGAGCACTTTCTTATTTGCACCGGTGATGGACAGGTTGACAGACGAGATCAGACAGGAGTCCCCATGGACTATGATGTTTGCAGATGACACTGTGATCTGTAGTGAGAGTAGAGAACAGGTGGAAGAGACCCTGGAGAGATGGAGATATGCTCTAGAGAGAAGAGGAATGAAGGTCAGCAGGACTAAGACAGAATATATGTGTGTGAATGAGAGGGAGGATAGAGGAATGGAGAGGATGCAAGGAGTAGAGGTGGCGAAGGTGGATGAGTTTAAATACTTGGGATCAGTAGTTCAGAGTAATGGTGAGTGTGGAAGAGAGGTGAAGAAGAGAGTTCAAGCAGGATGGATTGGGTGGAGAAGAGTGTCAGGAGTGATTTGTGCAGATGAGTACCAGTAAGGGTGAAAGGGAAGGTCTACAAGAGGGTAGTGAGACCAGCTATGTTTTATGAGCTGGAGACAGTGGCATTGACAAAAAGATAGGAGTTAGAGCTGGATGTGGCAAAGTTAAAGATGTTAAGATTTGCACTGGGTGACGAGGGTGGACAGGATTAGGAATAAGTATATTAGAGGGTCGGCCCAGGTTGGAAGGTTTGGAGACAAAGCCAGAGAGGCAAAATTACATTGGTTTGGACATGTGGTGAGGAGGGATGCTGAGTTTATTGGGAAAACAATGTTAAGGATGAAACTACCATGTAACAGGAAAAGAGGAAGGCCTAAGATAAGGTTTATGGATGTGGTGAGAGAGGACATGCAGGTGGTTGGTGTGACAGAGCAAGATGCAGAGGACTGGAAGAAATTGAAACAGATGATCTGCTGTGGCGACCCCTAACGGGAACAGCTGAAAGAAGATGATGATGATGATGACTGTAAGCCACAGGCTTGTTCTCTTAAATGTGAAAAGACTGCATTGGATATTGAACTGCAAAAATGTAACAAAAGTGCACTCTGCTGCAAGAAAGCTAAGTCAAGCATTTTATGACTGCCTTTGATGTCAAAATGTGGAGCCGATATGTCTAGAGGGAGGCATTCTGCTTATTTTTTTAAGGCCAGAGTTAATGGCTAGAATTTGCATGTATAAATGTCCTTTATTGATCTAGTTTCTGACCAGGTGTAAAGAATGTAAATGTAGTTTCTGTTAGCCTTGGAACACCAGAGTAGTGTGAAGAATGATGTCATGTGAAGCAGCTCTGCGTTATCAATTTAACGAGAGAGAATCAGAGAGCTTAGAGCATTTTGTCTTGAGAACATCCAAAATCACCAGCACTGCTTTGCTCTATGTGTAAGTTATTTAGAACTGTGTTTTCTCTTAGATAGAGCTAGGAAATAGGAAGATTAGACTAGTTTGTTTTCTGTGATGTCATAACTTTTCTACCATATTATTTTAAGTATTTCTCTGTGATCTCTGAACTCTTGACTAGCACTGTGTCGCCAGAAGTATTGTCTTGTGTTTTTATTATTTATTATTAAATATTTTTAAACCTTTCATCTGTGGCTTTTTTGTGTAGAGATATTTAAGCTCTAAGAGTTCATTGCATGTATATAGTGATACTGTACCAAGTCACTCCAAATAAGTCTTGACTGTTAGGCTGCACTTGCCATTTAGATAATAATATTGCACAGTAATAATTGGACACCCTTTTAAGGGTCTTTGAGTAGCTGCTAAATATTAGCTTGGTGTTGGCAGTGATTTCTACCATATAGTCTGGGTAAAAGGGGCACAACTGGAAAACCTCTACCAGCCTTCCCCAGGAGTATCTGTGTGGTTGTATATAACTCTTATCTCAAAGTGTGTATGTGTGTCAGCTACTTGGGTAGGGACACAAAGCAGTGGTTGGACAGAGAGGGTGCTGGAGGTTTTAGCTTGCCCACTAGGCTGAGATCTGGACCCTATAGCTATGCCAGTGGGGAGTCTTATTGGGGACCTGGAGAAAAAAAGAGCAACCAGCCCAAGACTGACTCTGATCCCTGTGTGCACTTAATGGGACATTGTACTTTACTGTGTGTGTATTTATTATCCTTTCCCTATATGGACGCCCCTCACTGGTGTTAGTGGTGAGGATTGAGGCTCCTTGATTGCTGGGCCAGTGCATGGGCATCACACAAACCTTTGTCTTCAATTTCCTCTTTTATACGTCTGTGATATTTTACACCAGATACCTGGATGATTTGTTTATCATCTCTCGGGATACTGATCAGAAGCTAATGGAATTTATGAACTACATCAACTCAAGCATTGAGTTTTTGAAATTTACAATAAATAAGGACAAGTTTAATATTTCTTATATGGATTTTTTTGGTCCAAGGACTGTTGCCATATTCTCAAATAACAGTGAGCATGCTTCTCTAAACTGTAAAAGGAAAATATGCATGCAGTAGTCTGTAGAAAATATAACTGTACAATATTAGAGAGTAGTCATCAGTTGTGGATTCAGAAACCACACTTTCCAAATATACAATACTGTTAGGTTATCATCATTATTGCAATGTAACTTCATACCTCTATACCAGTGGCACAAATGGCTTTCTGTAAACTGTAATCAGTATAACGGAAGCACGCATATGTACAATATATGCACACATCAAGGATTGGTGGCTGCAATCTGTACTATAGTGTGCCTCTGTTATGAACTGGTTAGTCTTAAAAGTAATGAAGAAATCTGTTAAGAATTTGTAGTGTTAAAAGTAAAGATAAGAGAATAGAGTCAAATAATTGTATCAATGCTTTGAATACTATGTAAGCCACACATGTTCCCCACTTTATTCTCTCACCCCAACCCTTTTCTCATTTTTTATTTTCTCTTTTTTGTTTTTCCCACAGCACAGGGGGTAGGCCTATCCAACAGAATCCCTCCGCCCCCACTCCACTTGCTACAGCACCACTGCCCAGCACATCAGGTGCACAACCTGGTAGCATCCCTTCTGCTACCCTCTGCACTACTCAGCCCCTCAGGTAGTTTGCACCATTGTGCAATGATCCTTTAAAGAAAAGAAATGTGGAAGACAAGAAAGTGGTGAAATGAGGAGCAAGCAGGGGAAGAACAAAATGAAAGAATGGAAGGAATTTGAATGAAGGATATACAAAAAATCATCGCTATCCATTTTATCAAGAATAAAACATGAACATATATGGAAAATATTAGCTGAATTTGGACTGTTACCTCCAGAGAGAGGGGTGACCACAACACAATATGTTGTATAGGGAAATGGACCAAAACAAGTGTGTCATGAAAACATGTGTAAAATGGAGGTCTTTTGAGAGAGAAGAATGTTGGGGAAGGGCTATAGAAATGTCTAGGTGTATAAGTTAGGTAGATGAGGAAGCAACTGCAGACAGACAAGATAAACAAGACAAGAGACAGGGATGGTGAAAGCACAAGAGGTGGGTGGACACCATGGTTGCGGTGAGGGTGGAGACATCTCAAACCAATGGAAGTCAAGTTGGGTGACTGAGAATTGAGTCATCACTCACTGGACTGTCATCACTCTCACCTCACTGCACCAATGGCTTCAGCATCTGAAGTCTGCATCTCCTTTTGTTATTTAAAACAATGATGGAGAGCAATGTCTCCATCTGCCATAGGCATGCCCCACCAACCATACCAGTTCATCATGGGTGATAAACTCTCCACCTCTGCCACTGCTCATGGAGGGAACCACTAGCCTATCCTGTAGTGTAGAACTACCTGAGGGGCCAGGTAGTGCAGGGGCTGCAGAGGTGGTTCTAACAGGTCATGCAGCAGATGTGTTGGGCAGAGCTGTTGTAGCTGGTGGAGTAGGGGCAGGAGAATCCTGTGGGACAAGCTCACCCCGTGGTGCTGTGGGAAAAAAACAAAAAAAATTAAAAAAGAAAAAAAAATGAAAGCAAGAAAGTAAAGGGTTTGAGTGAGAGAAAAAAAGAGAGAATATTAGTAACTACAAAGCACTGATACAATTATTTTACTCTATTCTGTTACCTTTTCTTTTAAGACTACCAACTCCTAACAAATGCCTTGTTTACTGTTAAGACTATCTAGCTCATAACAGATGCACACTATACTACAGATTGCAACAAGCAATCCTTGATGTGTGCATATATTGCACATGTGTGTGTTCCAAGTATACTTATTACAGTTTGCAGCAGGCCATTGGTGCCACTACTTAAGAGCTCTAACTTTATATTGCAATATCAATGAAAACTTAACAGTATCGTATATTTGGGAAGTGTGAATTTTGAAGGCACAACCTATAACTACTCTGTAATAATGAACTGTTGTTTTGGCCTCCAGGTTAATGCATGTATACTTTCCTATTACAGCTGTGAAATGAATTCTCAATACTACTGTATAATAAACCAATAAATGCATCTTTATTTTTTAATGCTAAAATAACCCTACTGCTCAGATGCATATATACAGCATGCTTCTCACATCCATGCCAATCTAGTGGCATGGGTTCACACATTCAGTTCTCGGTCTGTGACAGTTGAGGAAAAAACAGAACAGAGCAGAATACCACTAAGCATGCCAGTCCTGACTATATCCAGCTTTGAACTATTACAAGTAGTCTCTGTAAGTGATTCTTACAAATATGTGGGATACCCCAAGTCCTATATTCCTCACTCCAATGGTCGAGTGAGGGTATCTCTCTTCTTCATTCTGAGGTCTCTTAGTGATTCCAAAATTGTTCACTAGTGCAGTGGATACCATTAGCACTGGTCAGAGCCTGGGCTGGGCTATACCATGCCTCTGCCTTGAAATCTGAGCCATAATGGTCCCTCAGCAAAATCCTAGGTCCATGTTCATTCACTAAGAGTCCAACAAATACTTTGGACACCTGCACAGCCCATCTTTGAGCAAGGAATCTCAAAAACCTTTTCAGGAATTCCTGCCATACAACCACAGATTGTGACCAATGTAGAATGACATTTTTCCACCTGTTGCAGGTATTCTTACTGGGAATGCACACTTTCTGCTTTTCCAACATTTGAAAGTGTTGCGTATTACTTACCATCACTCAAACACGTTGCATGAGAGTGTGCACTGCCCAGGAAATGTGTTTGCACAATGGCCAATAGTATTTATTGAATGCAGCTGATGTATGTTTGTGGCTATCTGGGTCCTGCCTGCTACCTGGGTAGCCCATTTGTCTGATTTGTGAACTGCCATTCTACGCACAAATGAGATGCGCATAGCCAAAGCTGTCTGTGCTAAGTGGTGCATCGCACAAACAGTGCCCCCACTAAAAAAACAACAAAAATGGAGAATTAGTTAAAATGAGGAAAATCAGTGTATGACATACACAGTAGAACATGGTAGTACACATGAAATATGGGGTTCATATTGTGTGATCGAAAATTGTAAATGGCAAATGCATTTTGAGTGAACCCGATTGGTCAAAACGTCAAAACATTGCGCGCGTAACACGAAAATTGCTGTAGGGAATATGTTCCCTTTACTTCAATGCAGTGCGATCTTTGAGTAGGAATATTTAAGTAGCAGGAGTGTGGGGGAAGCAGCGTTTAGGTAAGTATAGTTTTTTATTTTTATTTTTATTTTTTATTATATTTTCTAAATTTCAAACATCACTCATATGGTGTCAACCATATGGTGTTCGATGTTTGCAACTTTCAAAAATATAATATAGATCCAAAATTTGACTACACCGGTCTGAATCACAACTCTTACTGCAATGCACTGTCAGAAAATAGGAGGGGGACTTATCCGTCTTTGCCACACAATCAGCTTGGCAGTAAATATATGATATAAGAATGCACACTGATATCAAGGCATGACCTATTATTTGTAGATGCTTTATATTTAACATATGTGGATGCAGTGCATTTACTGGACACATGACCTGCTATGATTATTCCATGCAAATGCACAGCTGTGTCCTACCTTTCGGTGTTTCTTGGTCATTCATTAAATTATCTGACCAGTACTCAGAGATAAGCAGTGTGTAAGCCAGTCTATATCATTTAGCTTAAAATGTGTGAGGATATTAACTGGGACACTATGATATGCAGTTGCCATCAAATGAAGGGCAGGGTGGATGGCACAAACAAGCACAGAATGCTGTTTTGGGGGTGGGTAGCAAAGGTAGGTTTGTGTCATGGCACATGCTAGAGCATCCTGTTCTTTCAAGGGGGTAGACCCAGACTGAGCTACTGTTATGACACAAACAAGGATATGTTGCTCTTGTTACTATCCTTTTTTTGCATCCTGCCTGTTTTTGTGATGCCAGAAACTGCTGTGTGTCTCATTACTTTCTAACTTCTCTCTGTTATGATTTCCCATTAAAAAATGTATGGTGCTAAACTAAGAGCATACAGTGATCATCAGTACTTTGGGCAGGTAGCATTGTCTGAATCTTTGAAGTCTGAGGCCTACTACTTGCTAATAGACACATACAAGCCAAATAACTCCCTTTTGTCATGTGTTACATTAATTTCTATACAAATCTCCCACCTTGTAGTTGCTTACTGTACTAAGTGATGAAATGCAAGGACATGTCATAATATTATTATACAATATAGTGCATGTTCAGGACTTACCTTGCAAATGCAGCAGTTGCCACAGTGAAGCTCATGGCAGAATGTGATGCAAGCAGTACACAGCCAATACATGGGGAGGTAAACACTGTAGCTCTTGAGTTGAGGCCAGCAGAGTTTGCAGGGTTCTGATATTTTTTATTCATTTATTTAATTAATTAATTTATTTAACATTTGTTAACTGGGTTGGTCCAGTTGTGCCAGGTGCCCATTTTCAGTGGAGACCCGAGGAGAAAAGCTCCATTACATTAATGTATAAACATGTTTAAAACGTATAGCAAACAAAGTGATACAGAATTACAAAAACAACATGAGTAATAAGTTGTAAAACTTACAATATACATAAAAGACATTTGAACAAGAGGTTAAGAGTTTAGAGTTACAAGATGTTACATATTTACAAAGATCACTTTTGCACTGTGATGTACTGTGGTTACAGTGGTCCAAGGGTAAAGCCCTTTAAGGAAACCCATAAAGAAGGTAATAAAAAAAGTAGGAGGGAGAAATAAAATTAAGTGGGACCTTGGCAGGGGCAGATCCATAAGCTTAGGAGGAAGGACTTGAGTTTTTTTTTTTTTAAAGATAACAGTTAGTTATAGTTCTAATAGCAAAGAGGAGTTTGTTCCAAGCTATAGAGACAGTATGATTGTAGAGGAGTTTGCCTAAGTTCTTGTTGGGTCCATGTATTTGTAGGAGTTGTTGGTCAGAGCTTCTCAGTGAATGAATTGGTGTGTATTGGGAGATGGTTGAAGAGAGGGATGGGCATGCGGATGGTTTATGTACTATGGTATGTGTGATTTGAAACTGAGTGGTGAGAATTTGATGAGGAAATTCAGGCCATTTCAGTTCTTTTAAGGCTAAGCAATGGTGTGTTTTGTAAGGTTTCAATGCTGCAAATCTGACAATTTTACTGTATGTTTGTTCAAGCTGGGAGAGTAAAGTGGTTTGAAGATTAGTGAGGATGGGGACATCATAGAGCAGTCAAGGAAGAAGGAAGATCTTAGCTAAGGATATTTTAGTATCAGGGTTAAGGTATTTTTTATTACAGTATAATAGTCCTAGTTTTTGGTTTATCTTTTTGCTGCAGTGATGAATGTGTTGGTCAAATTTTAACTGGTCATCAATAATAGTGCCTAGTAGTTTTGTATGAGGATCAGCTTTGACAATGGTATTATTTAGTGAGGAAATAGTGAAGATGAACTTGTGATGTGAGATAATCTTTGGCAGGAAGAGTAAGAGTTTAGTCTTGTTTGGGTTAAGGATTAGCTGGTTATCATTTAGCCATTTTTCAACAGAGATGAAAGTGTTTTGGGTGAGTGTGTGTAGTTGAGGTATATTATAAGAGGAGGAAATGAGAGTAGAGTCATCTGCATATTGGATAAATGTAGACTGGGTAAAGGCAGAGTGGAGGAGGTTGGTTAAGATATTAACTAGGAGGGGCTACAGGAGAGAGCCTTGGGGAACCCCAGTTTGAACTGGTAAGAAAGGGGAGCAGGAAGAGAGTCATCACACAGATTGTTGTCTATTAGAGAGATAGCTGAAGAACCCCTGAAGGGTAGATGGAGAAAGATTAAGATGGCCTAGTTTTGTTAGTAGCTTAGAGTCAGATACAGTATCAAATGCTTTGGCTAGGTTCAAGAAAATACAAGATACAAGTTTGTTATCTCTAGCCTCAGCAATAGTTTGAGCAAAAGATACAAGGGCAGTAGCAGTACTATGGGGAGACCGAAAGCCATGTTGAGTAGGTGTTAGCAGATTTTCCTGGATAAGGTAATTCATTAGTTGAAAGTAAATACATTTTTAAATACATTTTGAGAGTTTTCAAAGGATTACTATTGGTCTGAAATTTGAGGGGTCTGTGGAGTTGCCACCTTTGTGTAGTGGAATAGTATAAAATGATTTCCAGATGTCAAGTACTGTGCTTTCTAGGATAGACCTATTGATTAGTACAGAGATATGGATAGCAAGAATTTTGGCAACCAGCTTAATAAACTTCGGGGGGTAGTTTGTCAGCAGAGGTTGAGCAAGGTTTATGTTTTAGGAGAAGGGATTTGATGTAGGAGGTAGGGATAGGTTTGAGAGAGAAAGGTGTATTTTTAGTTTGAGAGGGGGCAGGGAGATGATTGGAGGGTTGTAATGTTGGGCTAAGTTTTTAAGCTTGTGAACTGCATTAATGAAGTAGCTGTTCAATAAGGTAGCTGTTTGCAGTGGAGATTTATTAGGGAAAAAAATTGGGGTTGAGGGGTTACCAGGGTGAAGGATATTATTTATAGCTGACCAGAAGTTTTTTTTAAGTTAGACAAGTGGTTGTTTTGTGCTGTATTATAGAATTTTTTCTTGTCTTGGTGGATAAGTCTTTTGGTAAGGTTTCTAACTTCCTTATATTTTTGGTTTAAGGTAGAAGATTTGTTTTTTTTGCCAAGCTTTCTAGGTGCTGTCGCTTTTGTGCATGAGGGGATATAGTCTTTTGTCAGCCAGTGTGCATGGTTAGCTTTTCATCTTATTTTTCTTAGGGGAGCAAGCTTATTTACTGTGTCAAGGAAGATTTGGTTGAAGGCCAGGATAGCTTTATTTAGGGGGAGGATGATGAAGGAAGGACCAGTTAATGGAAGCTAGTTTTGTATTAAAAGTTTCAGCATCAAAGGAGGATTGTTTACTACAGTCTCTTACATGAGTTCTAGGTGTCTGGGTAGAGTGTCTTTGGATGTAGATAATGAGGTGATCACTTAGGGAGTCTGTAAAGGTGCAGGGGTTGTGATATAGGTTAGGATCAGTGGTAAGAATCCAATCTAAGACTGAGGAGGAGTTTCAGTTTTTGTTAATACAAGTAGGGGAAGTAATGAGCTCCATGAATCCATGGAGGTCTATGCTCCTTGTGCGTGAGTGAGTTGTAGGTTTTGACCAGTCTATGTTAACATCTCCCAGAATGGTAGTTTCATAAACTATGTTGTCTGATAGCCATGACAGTATGTTTTCTAGGATTAGAATGCTGTCGTCTGGGGGGGGTATAGACTGAGGCTAAGGCAAAATTTTTTGTGGGTATTCAAATGACAGTTGAGTATATAAATATTTCAGCTGGCTGGAAATTTGCAAGTGGAATTTGTAGGGGGGAGAGGTTTAGTCTGTTAATGTATACAACTGTAATACCACCACCTTTCATCTTTGGTCTGTCTGATCGAAAACCCATTGTAAGTTAGGGGTAGGATTTCATTATTGGATATACAGGGTTTTAGCCAGGTTTTGGTTATGGTTAAAATGTGAGAAGAGTGTTGGGATATCCAGGAGTGTAGTTCAGTAGTTTTATTCAGGAGGTTGTGTATGATAATGGAATACAGGTTTAGACTTTTAAGAGTAGTTTAGTTTCTATGGAGGATTGTGTGTGACACAAAAATTGGTTGGGAGGGAAGTGGGCAGGGGTTGACTGGGGGTGGGACCAGGGTTGGGGTGGAAATCACCACTAGGAGGAGATTTAAAGTTGTATTACATGTTGAGGATACAGAAAGTAATGGCAGAAGTATTTTACTTTATTTCTGAGTGAAGTGGGTAGGAGGGTGAGAGTTTTGACTTTGTAAATATGTATGTGGGAGGTGGTAAAGAGAGATGGTGAGATATTAAGAGTGTGGGGAGCAATATATACATTAAAAGAATATTTGATTGTATGTGATGAATTAGTGTAGAGAATTGTATGGTGGTAAGAGGTGAGTTGACTAAGTAGGAATAAAGTAGGAATAGTTAGGTAGATGTGTAACACAGTTCTGATTTGTGAGAGATGAGGGATATGTTGTATGAGAATGTGTTATAATCAGATTAAGGAGTTAGGGAAGAAGGAGAAGGGAGTGGTTAGATTAATGTAGGTGAAGGTTGTTGATTGGTTGGGAGTGATGAGAGTGGGAGGGGTGGAATCAAGAAGGATAATGTATAAATGTAATGAAAGTAGGGGATGGGTAGGAATGGGGGTAGGGTATGGGACTGAGAGAGCCTGAGTGAAGCAAGGGCAAATGAAGTGGGCAGAACTGAGGTGGAGGTAATCAAGTAATACAAGACCAATACAACATCGGTTGACCAATGTCTCAACCTTTCTTTCCACAAGAAGGAAACAGTGTAGTTTGTTGTGGAGCAGGATGTTGGGGTAGAGGTATGAGCCTGAAGGGAAAAAGATCTAGTGGGGATAGTGTGGATGTGTGAGGGCATTAGCAGCTTAGTACAGTTAGTTGAGATGTGTACTATCGGTAGAAGGCTACAAATTAAGAGAGATGTTTTGTACTGCGTATGGTTTGATGCTAGTAGCAAAATGTATTCCAATAGATAGTGGAAGAAATAAAAAACCAACAAGAAATTGTGAGAAGGAAAGGAAAAGAAAGCTAACTCTAGGGGACAACTTAAGTATGGAATACCTAATGATAGGGGGGTACCAAAAGCAAAAATGCCCAGCTGCCGACCAAGGGAACAAAAGATTGATGCTAAGCAACCTACAAAGTCTTTTGTTTTATGTTGCTGTCCGTAATAATGTGGGTGGTTCAGTAGCACAGGGTTCACAGGATAACACCTCAGAGACTGTATTTATCAGGTAGTGTATCACATTTCCAAAAGTAGTGCTTGGGGCAATTTATCTAAGAAAAAAATAAGAAAGAGGGAAAGCATATATAAAGGTAAGAGGGGAATAGTACCAAAAGACATTATCACCATCAATTATATCAGCAAAAGATAAAGTACCTTGAATGAAAAGTTGGCAAAGGGAAAAACACATCAGCCACTATGAAACACTACAACACTTTAAATTACATAGTGTTTATCGGGCAACTTCACCAGAGCAAAACACACCACATTAATTCAGCTAATACAGTGGTTAACAGCAGTGAATAAGTCTAACAGGTTATATAAGCTTTCTGTTTAGCAGTATTTTGTGACTGTCTTAAGGTGGAGCATCACAATGTGCTCATGAGAACAAAACGTAATTCACTTATATTCTCACAAGGCAAGGAAGCTATATTGCCAATTTTGGTAAAAACAACAACAAATCACCAAGACAAGCGAAATGCTAAGAAGTGAGGTTTAATTGTGTTTTGCTATAGAGCAATGGCATATTACAACTGCCCAAATGCTGTTCGCATGTAACACTTAATGCTAGGCAGGACAACATTGGTAGCAATCCTACAAGGAATGTATAAAAGTTCCTACCAGGTTACTTACTTTAGCAATGAAAAGTAATGCTGCTAAAATACATTAAAAAAGAACAAATGACAGAATTTGTTTTCAATTTGCAGTATGCAGCTATCAAGAAAAACACAGAAATTGACACACTTACTTGAGAGACAGTAGCATGGCCACAGGAGTGGACAGCAGGGGCACCTTTGAAAATGGCACCCAAGAACAGGAAATATTTATGAGCTTTTGTCTGACATAAGTGGAGGAGGAGGAGGGAAGAGATGAAAACTTAAGTAATAGTATGTCAGTGAAGAGCAGTCAAGAGGCAAAGTGCAGGTAAGTCAAGTAATACAAGACCAATACAAGTTGACTAATGTCTCAATGTTTGTTTCCACAACAAGGAAACAGTATAGTTTGTTGTGGAGCAGGATGTTGGGGTAGAGGTATGAGCCTGAAGGGGAAAAGATCTAGTGGAGATAGTGTGGATGGGTGAGGGTATTAGCAGTTTAGTATAGTTAGTTTGTGTCCCTTTCCATCCTGTAGTACTATACAATGTCCATGTTATGTATGTTAAGTTAAATGTGTCCTCAAAACTCTTCTCTGTCTTGGCCTAGGTATATTGACAGCATTGCCTTCAGCCTGTAGCACATACAAATAGAGTTAAGCAGCAACAGCTCCTAACATTCTGTCTGTGTAGACTTTCTGTGTCTGTACTCCACTACTTTTGAAATCCACAGGAAAAAAAAACAGAATGGAGTCTACATGGTTGCTTTATAACTTGTTTAATAGCTCCAGCAGATTAGTTGATTAGCATGCAATTCAGCTGCTTATGCTGTAATTATCATCTCTGAAACACAGACTAATACAGATCCAGTCCATTAATAATTTAATCCATTACAAAAAGGCAAATGTGTAGCTAGCCAAACTGATGGTGAGGATACTTGCTACATGTTCTGGAGCATTTCTCCCCGGGCCTCCCCTGAAAATTGGCTTTGTTCCAAGTTGGATTTTCCCGGTTAACAAATGTTAGATAAAAAATAAATAAAAATAATTAAATGTTCAGAAAACCAAAATGTTTCCAAAGCTATCTTTACAGTGGAATATTAAACTCCAGAAGGTATGCTCTCATTTTGTTACCTACATAATGCATATGCTGGAATATATTAATGAATAATTTGAAGCAAAGGCTTTTACACTTTTATCTGTATGTATTAGTTAGAAGTGTACTGATGGCATGGCCAGGTCTATCAAGCCATTCAGAGGTATAAATGATTGACAGTACATGAAAATAGAAAGCTGTGTGATACATATGTACAAATGTTTCAAGGACAGGCCCTTTGAAAGTATGTTTTGCATTTCAGATCTGTTTTATTAGCAAAATGATTCATGTGCTTGTTGTTTTGTGGGTGGGGGGAGCAAAGAAAAGTTACTGTTTGTCACAAACTAGAATGGACTGTTCTTTTTGGGGTGAGCACAGCTGAGTTACTGCTATGGCACATACAAGGATATGTTGTTCTTGTTACTCTCCTTGTTTTGCATCCTGCTTGCTGTTAGTATTTCACATCTGTATTATGTTTTATGTTTTTCTAGTGAGTACTACTAAGTGCCTACCTTAACTCTTATCTGGTAACGGTTATGTTGTAATTATGTGATAACGTATGTGTATTATCATTTTGTTGTCTTTTAGGTCAGAAAATGTCATGGAGATGGAAGCCCTCCCCCTTCAGTGAGGCCGAGAATACTATAATTGTTGATGTGATTTGTCAACATGGGGCTTTTCTTCTGGGAAGAGGATGACCCGATATGCCAGAGGGGGTGACAATATGGCAGCAGATCGTTGCTAACAAATTCCATGAGTGGCCACAACTGGACTTATGAGCAGGTGTGGCACAGGACCACTGACATGATCTCATCTGCAAGGAGGTGTGCAGCTGCTGTTGCCCGAGACCTGAGGGTAAACAGGGGTGGGCCTGTGGCAGAATTACCTCTCACCCCCAATGAGGAATTCCTGGAAAATCTTCTAAAATAGGACAACTCACAGCAGAGTGGACCACAACATGTCATTGACCTGGGTGCCAGTCCTTCTCAGTCCTAGGAAGATCTCCCAGGTAGGCTTTGTTATATGACCAGCTGAATAATGTTATATAGTAAAATAATTAAATAAAGTTAGTCCTGTGTTACATGTTTTTTTCTGTTGGGGAGAAGATTGGTACAGTGTTAACCTCAGTTTGGAGTTGTCAACCACATTCTTGCCTCATGTAGGTATGGAAGAGAAAATGTAGTACCCCATGTCTTACTGTTAAATGTGATGATGTTGCCCTTACATTTTGCTTAACCTATTTCAGGACCATCAGCAACATATGCCTCATGCAGATGGTAAGCCAAATAAATGTATTTCAATATTGCAGGTGAATTTATAGAAACATCATAATGTGTCATTTTAGGACTGTTGTGTGTATTGCTCTACTGTCTGTAATAGTGGCAGCACTATTAGTTGTTTAACATATATTGCACCATAGGAGTGCAGGTATTAATGCATGTCTGTGTTTCTCCCTTTTTATTACAGGTGATCATGATGGTGGGAGTGTGGCTCCTGTGCCACCTGATGACAGTGTTTCATCAGACACTGATGATGATGGTGGACAAACTGAGGCACAGTTGGGGGTACAGAGTTTGAAAGTTTGAATCTGGCACAGAAGTTGACAACCAACCACCTCCATCTTTTTCTCCAGACACAGCAAGTAGGCCTACGCCTACCTAGTCCATTGAGCCCACATATATAGGACAGGTGAAGGGTGAGGACATTGAGCAAGGAAGTGTGGCTACTGCAGCTTCAGTGCTGGTGAGTCTGGCTGTAGCCAAAGTGTTGGTGAGGTGCCACACAGGAGGGTTGATAGAGGTGCTCAGATGAGGGCTGCTTTCCCTCCTCCACCTGGTGCAGGTGTCTATTCCCATGTAAATCAATGTATGTTTAGGGAAATCATGGAGGCACAGGCACATTCAGAAAGGCACTCCAGACAAATGCTAAGGGTTGTGGATCGGGCACAGGCTGAAATGGGTGACTGCCTATGACACTTTGGAATGCAGGGTGCCTGTGAAGGACCAAGTATTGTCTGTTATGGAATAAGCAGTGTCTGTGACGGAATGTTTGCTGCAATGTGAATGGCATACTCATGGGCAGAGGTCAGCCACAACATCTGCTGATATCCATCATGGCTGTACTTCCACTGGTCCATCTGTGAGTGTACTGTCCACACCCAGATGTGGCAGGTCATGGGGTTGTGGTCCTGGGCATTCCTGTGAAGGGAGCACATCCAGCTAACATCAGTCACACTCAGGTAGCAGCACTGCATCTGACCTTGGGCATGGAGGTGCCAGTGCAACTCCTAGCTGAGGAAGTTCTCATGGTCGGGTGACAATGATGAGCTGCCACCTGTACAATGCATGGCTCACACCTGTCCAGAATACCAAGACATAGAGCTAGCACTGAGCTTGACAGTGTTCATGCAGACTCTCTCACACCCCTTTCACATGGAGGACCCCTACAGACACACACACACACACACACACACACACACACACACACACACACACACACACACACACACACACACACACACACACACACACACACACACACACACACACACAGAGTCTAGCCTGCCTGCTTCTCCCTCTTCCTCACCCACACTCACTGACCTTTGTGTCAGTCTAGACCTCCTGCCCCCCACCCCACACACACACAAACACACACACACACACACAAACACACACACACACACACACACACACACACACACAAACACACAAAACACCCTGTGGAAGTGATGATAACTGTACCATATTCCTGTTTTCTCACTTTTGCATTCAGGAATACAAATTCTTTGTGTCTGATGCATAGGGTGCATAGCTATGTTAGTGCCTAGCATATTAAAAATTATGTTGTTGAACTGATAATTGCACTTGTCACTTATATTTGCCTTGATAAATTATACAGTGGATAGCATCATCATGTCAGTGCTTTCTAATGTATTCGCTTGTAAGTGTTGTGAAGTCAGGAACTTCAATATGTCTCATTACTTCCTAAGTATTTTCTTTAATGTTTTACAGTACATACCTATGATGCACATCATAAGACGCACCATCGCATTCAGATCTCATGATTGTATGACAGAACTGGTCAAACTCATCAGAACAGTAATACAGTATAATGCTCTCTTTTGCATGCACCTCACCAGATACACGCAGCAGCTGGACAGACCACAGGGCTCTGTCATGAACATAACAGAAGGCCTTCTAATCATGACTTGCTGTATGTAGGTAGATTGAAATACATGTTGCTGTCATCTGTCTGTATCACATTATATTGCAACTGTTATTCTAAGCCTCTTACTTCTGGTTTAAACACTTGCCCTTCAGGCTAGTAGTCTTATATTAAGAAGGAGATGGTAGCCTCTGCCCTTCTGAATTGGGAATTGTTAGTTGAATGCTTATTGTGCCAGATGTTTTAAGTACCTTTGTTATGGATTAAGCACTTGGCCTCCAAACCAGTTATGCTACATTAGGAAGGTCTGTGTTTTAGACTCTCATGGAGCCAATAGCAAAGGAAGAAGGGATCATTACACAAAACACCTTACAACACCTTACAGTAGATGAACCAGTACATCAATACATTTATTTCCTGCCCAAGATACATAAACATGCTACCAATCCTCCTGGTAGACCTATTGTTTCGGGCAGGAATTCTTTAACAGAACCACTTTCCTTATTTTTAACCAGATGCTTACATCCTCTTCTTAAAAGGGTATGTGCGAGGTGGGTCTATATTATAACATCAAAGTCTTACAACTTCAAATGTTATAATATTGAACCCAGTTGAGCGAAACACCAGAAAACTGAACGGTCAGAATATTGAATTTTTTCCCAGTGAAAAAAATTGTTGTTCCGACAAACATACACACAACACAAGCACACCAAAATAAATAGTCCACACACACACACACACACACACACACACACACACACACACACACACACACACACACACACACACACACACACACACACACACACACACACACACATACACACACTTCACAAAACCCTACACTAAACTATACATACACCACTAGCTATCCACTTACCTTAACCCAACCCTAACCCTAAGGTCCGTCACTATCACACACTCACCTTACCTGCTCCCTAACCCTAACTCACCTACCCCACCCTAACCCACACATCCACACAATCGCACACTTACCTGACCTGTGCCCTAACCCTAACTCACCTAACCATCACCCAATCGCACACTCACCTTCATCTGCACTCTTACCTTAACCCGGTCCATAACATTCACTCCACAGTCAAGGAAATAGCAAAGCTGCAGAAATGGCCCACCGAATACTTTCCCTAGGAAAGCATTCAGTGTTCTGCAGCTTTGCTATTTCCAGTGTTCACTCTACTGGGTTCGATATTATAACATTCAAAGTTGTAATATAGACCTGTGTGAGGTTACAAGAGACCACCGGAATTTCTTAGGGTTATTGCAGATATGCAGTTGGAACCAGGTTGGCTGCTCTGTACCCTCGATGTAAAAGCACTATATATTTAAATCCCTCATAGAGCTGGCATTGATGCATTGGAATACTGGTTGTACAAATCAGAGCTATACCAACCTGGTTTCAACACCTTCTCATAGTTCTCACTGAACATGTTCTCACCAAGACTGCCTTCTTTTATCAGGGTGAATGCTATCTTCAAAATAAGAGAATTGTCATGGGGGCATCTTTTGCCCCTATATATGCCGACTTGTTCATGGCTTTTGTCGAGGAACAAATCATTTATGATCACTCCCACAATTTATACCTTAATGAAATCGACATTTGGAGGAGGTATTTGGATGATTTCTGGTTGGTGTGGAGGTCTGATGTTGATTATCTACATGAGTTTATAGATTATTTAAATGAAAACAAATGGGGAATTAAATTTATTGTCATTTATGATCCAAACAATATCATCTTTTTGGATGTCATGGTTGGGAGAAATTTTGATAACGCACTCGGGTATACCATAAATTTCCCCAATATAATTCCCTCCTCCACACAACCAGCTATCATCCTCCTCATGTCTGCAATAATATTCCCAAGTCCCATTTTATTCAGGGAAAACGTATCTGCTCTGTTGAATATTCATATGATCATTTCAAACAAGATCTTATTTCTAGATTTAAAGATAGGGGCTATTAAGCTGGTTATATATATTGGGCTTCCAACACAGTTGACTAATTGGCCAGGGCTGATCTCCTTCAACATAAAGTCAAAACTGATCATGACAATTCTCCCATTAGATTTGTAACCACATATGGTAGGAACACTAACTCACTTATGCAAAGTGTTTGACGCCACTGGAATATGTTGCTGGCTGGCCACACATTGTCTGCCATCTTACCTACTACATGTTCTTTTTCTTTCAAATAAGGCAAGAATCTGGGTTCTTATTTCAATCACTACAAACACTATACATCATCCAATATGTCCCTAACACAAACAAATTTATTGGGGGATCGGTTGATTGGTTGTGGCCACTGTTCTTATTGCTCTAAAATTACTAAATCAAAAACCTTTAGCAGTAGTAATACTAGTCACGTCTTTGATATCCCTTTTTATGCCAATTGTCAGTCAGATTGGGTAATCTATTTAGCCACATGTCATTGTTCAGCATTCTATGTAGGGCAAACTTCACGTCTGGTGAAGTTTTGGATGGGTGACCATTTTTGTGACATTAGACATTAGAAAAACATGAGTGCCTTATACAAAAATGCATTAATACATCCAGCTGCCTCTTTTAACTTTGTTATTATTGATAGAATAACAGCAGACAGATCCAATAAAGCTGACTGGCATCACATTTTGAACCAGAAAGAGAAAAAGTGGATTATTAAATTAGGGGGATTATTTCCCCCAGGACTAAACAAATGTCTTTAATTGGATCATGTGATTTTGATTATAAGCAATATATGGGGAATGCTTGATACTAACACATTTACACTGAGGAAGGCATTGTAGTTTTTTTGCCGAAACCGGTCTGTTGTATGTATCTCCATCTTACGGTTATGTTGTTTTTTACTACTAGCCTAATAAAGTATATTGGTGCTACAGCTGCTGGTCTCTTTTTTTTTATTTTTCATTCTGCTTTAGTTTGAGACCTTGCAGCTGCCATACTTGCAGAGTCTTGTGTTGTTTGTGCTTACAAAAAAAACCCAAGTCATCCTGGTGGGCATCGAGGATAAATAGATTATACAAAAGTGGAAGAAAGTATTGCTAAGAACAAGAGGGAACTGACTACAGAGTAAGGACACCCCCCACAGGTTGAACAAGCAAATTAGCTATCTTGTAAAGTCCTCTAAAGCCAGCTATGAAGCTAAACTAGCATCCCTAGCTAAACATAATCAGGAAGCATTCTTTAGCTACATCAGAAATCTAAAAGGGAAAGACCAGCTTTGTGCAGCATCAGTAGTGGATGGTACCACTCATACTGACCCTGAGGACATCACCAACCTGCTATCAGACAGATTTGGGGCAAACTACACTGCCCCCATCCCCACCCATATCCCCGCCAGACATTCCCCAAAGCATACCTGTCAACAGTCCACTGCCTTCTGTCTCCAAAGAACAGTTCATAACCACACTCTCCATGGTCAAAAATATGGCCTCTATAGGACAAGATAACATCCCAGGCTGCCTACTAAATGGTCTGAAACAGAACCTAGCAAAACCAGTTGACACACTCTTCAACCACAGTGTAAGAACTGGCTTTGTCGCAGCAGAGTGGAAAACCGCAACAGTAATATCTTTGTACAAAAGTGGTGCATCAACCAACCCTGAGAAATATAGACCCATAAGCTTAACCAGCCTTATCTGCAAGGCCATGGAGAGAATAATCGGATCTATATTATATTATCTCATGCTTACAAAAGTGAACGATAATTAATCGACCCCATGTAAATGAAAACTTACAACATCAAAACCTCAGAACAGCGATTTATTTTCCAAGGGGAAAACATCGCTGTTACAAAAAAAAAAAAAAAAAAAAAACTTTAACATTTCATAATGTGGGGGGGGCTTTGCCCCCCACACCACCCTACTTAAATATACCAAGTCCGAGATTGCACTACAGTGCTGAAAATGCTGAAAATGGCAAAGTAATGAAAGCGGCCAAGCAAATTCTTTTCCAGGGAAAGATTTTGCTGAAAAGCCGCTTCACTATTTTGGTTTTTCGCTCTTTTTCAGTTCGATCAAGATGCATTCGATAAACTGCGTCTGCAATCTCATAATAGGTAACTGAATAATCATGGACCTTATCAATTAAGGGTATAGGTGACCTTCAAAGTCTTGACTCAGCACAGTTTGGCATTGTTAAGAGTAGATCATGCTTATTAAACCTGGTGAACTTAGCTCTTGATGAAGGCAAAACACTACATACCACCTATCTTGATTTAGCTAAGGCTTTTCTCACAATCCCCCACTCAGCCATCATTGAAAAACTCATACAGCTGGGAATTAATGCATATGTCACTGGATGGGTAGCCAACTGGATCACCGGCAGAACACATGCAGTTAAAGTTGGGGATTCCACCTCTAGCAGGAGAGCAGTTACCACTGGTGTACTGGACCCCTTACTGTGTGGAATGTATTTCTCAGAAGTCCAGAGGGAAAATAGATGGCCTTTGGCTTACCATGTTCGCCGATGACTGCAAACTGGGTACAATCATTATTGAGGGCCCCTATGATCTTGACATACTACAAAAATGGATTGCACAGACAAATGATTGGTGCCAAAGCCATGGAGTCAAAATAAACTTAAAATAATGCATTATCATACATTTCAGCAAAGGGGAAGTCCCTGCACTTTACAATATTAACAGTACCCCCTTGGCTGAAACCCTGTATCAAGAGATTTGGGAACACAGGATGATAGCAACCTTAACTTCGATCACCATTTGTCCACATTTGTAAGGAAGACCTTCTATATTGCACATTTCATAAATAAGGGCATCACATCCAGAGCTAAGGATGTTATAACTGCCCTGTACTTGTCCCTCGTCAAACCACTAATAGATTACAAT
This sequence comes from Protopterus annectens, assembly GCF_019279795.1. Lineage (NCBI taxonomy): Eukaryota > Metazoa > Chordata > Ceratodontiformes > Protopteridae > Protopterus > Protopterus annectens. The sequence goes on from NC_056728.1 coordinate 1,033,137,289, forward strand.
GCTCCCTTCTCTTTGTATATTGCCAGACACCTGCAGCAGAGGTTTCTCACCAAGAAAATTCAGGGCCTGCAATACATGACCGCCGTGGACAAACTGAAGGCCCATTCACTGTACTCTGTATCTTATAGGCTGCTGAGAGGTGACCTGTGCTTGGCCTACAGAGCTGTCTCAAATTCTGCCCTAATGAAAATGCTGCACATCTTCAAGTCAGATGGGACAAGATTCACTCAATTAGGGATATTAACCTAGCCTGCAACATTAACAGGATGTTCTGGAGAAACAGATATGTCACCCAGAGATTGCCAGTTCTCTGGAACAAACTCCCAATTCACATAAAACAGAGCTCCTCAATGACCCTATTTAAGCATAACTTAGACAACTGGATGGGATACCAGAAATTTACCCAAGTTGTGTCACCCATATCCCCCTTGGAAAAGGGAAGTCAGTGCTGATCATACACTTGTGCTGTAAATATAGACTATACAACTCGGTCAATAAGGGAGGAATGGTATAGCATGGTTATGCTTATAAAAGCCCTAGGGCCAATAGCCTAGTAGCCTTCTATGAACCTAAAGTGACATCTTCCTGGGCTCCAGGTCAGTGTCTGATCTTGGCTTGGTGGGATGGCTGCATATGCAACAATCTGATATAGCCAATGACATCAGCATTGTCTGTTGAGCATATGATGATAACAGTGTCCCACATGCTGGTATCAAAGGCTCTCTGTAATGTCAAGTAACAGCTCACACACACACACACACACACACACACACACACACACACACACACACACACACACACACACACACACACACACACACACACACACACACACACTTGACGGAAATGAGAATTGAAACCATACCCAAGTACACAGACTACGCAAGCTCCCCAGCACAAGTCTGACTTTTACATGACCATGTGAAGGACAACAGGTTGCGAGGCCTGCATAGGCACAGAGATTCATACATTCATATTAAGCTAGTAGCCTAACTCTACAGTGTGTCCTAGGTGTGTAGAAGCCTAGCTGTGCAAAAACACAAGTAGCCTTAATCAGTATAGTTGGATGTTTGAGTTTAGCAGACCAAGATTGTCAGCACCACCAACTGGCCATCTTCATTAGGGAGCACACAACATTATATATTACACTTTGTAGTATGCTTGACATGTGTGTAACAAATATTGAGCCCCCAGGGTTGTACTGTTTGGAGAGGGTGACAACACATGTATGCATTGTGAATATATGGCATATATTTGGAATGTACCCTGAATTTGTAATGTTTCCACATACAGTTGTATGTCATACAAAGGAAATTGACAACAAACACCAATACGAAAGTATCATATATACAGCTCTATAGTGCAGTGAGCAGTGGACGTGTGTATTGGTTAACAAAGTATACACAAATGCGAGTTACACCTATTTGCTCACAGGTAAGGGGTGCGCAAATGCAAGCTGCATTGCTAACTTCAGTAACAATACTACTATATGGAATATTCATGTGCCTTCTATTGGTTCTAAAGCTCACAACTGCTTTACATTTAAAATAACTATGGAATCTCACTATGCAGGGACTCAACACAATCAAATGCCTATAGTATATTAAACCTGGGAACGTGTATGGCAGTCCTACATTTACACCTTTTGTCACAACAATGTTGAGGAAACAGCTACCTATGTTGCACTTCATTGTTGTAAACTGGGTACTTACGTATTATCGCAACCAGATTTTTAACGGCAAAATCCAGTTGCATAAGGATCAAGAAATATGCTCATGAATACTGCAGAAATGTTGTATATGTGGTAGTCGTTCTACAGCAACACTTTTTTTTCTGTTCTAATACCATAGAAATGTAAAAAACATACTGTTCATGTGTCTTTCTCTACTTTACTCCCACCATTCCTGTTATTTCAATTCCAGCTGCTGCATGTTTCTTTCTCACGGCACCAAATGTTGTGAAACTACTGTTATACATTTCCCACCTATACATAGTAAGACAAAACCACAGAGTCAGCCACCCCCATCATTTACAGTACTATTGAAATCAATGACAGGTATAATACTAATAATAATTGGAACATGCCCCTTCCGAACTTTCTCATTGAGAAATGGATCTGAAATTAGCTGTCAACATCATGCATCCATCATCAGTTAAAATCATTAGCAATGCAATGGTTAATTATTTTTAAGATCGATTACAACATTGGTTGTAAATAACAAGTGTACCGCAAGCAGTTTTTCGGTGTCCTTTCAACATTGATTAAAACATTGGTTCTAAATAAACAGTTTACCCAAACCAATTTTTGTGTGTGCGTGTGTGTCTTTTCTGAACAAACCCACAGTACAATAGCAGCCCTGGAAAGTCAAGCATGCATCTGTAATGCATGCAAAAGAAGTACAGGATTTTTAAAGTTGTTCCTGCTCCTGAAAGTAATATGAAGGTTTTTGGCAGTACTAACGACTTCCCAAAGCACCTTGAAATCTTATCTGCTCTAGTTTCTCTGCAGCTATGGCATGTTGCGACCGCGGAAATCTGGTTGTGATAATACATTAAGTACCGTAAACTGCAATGTCATAGCAGTAAAACAAAGGTTACACACTCTGTTCTAGAACCCAGTACCATCTGTACTCCAGGCCAGGTTTTCACTATGGCCAAGGGCATTAATTGAATGTATCTGGTTACTATTTTTAGCCATCTGCTTCATAGCTGGTCTGCAGCACTTTGCACAAACCAGATAAACACAGCCATTACACAGTTCTGCTGTTTGCACTATGTAGCATATCACGCAAAAAGTGCAATAGAAAGCCAGAGGAATAAGAAAGAAAACCTTAGTAATGGACATATAGAAGTAAAATAAGTATCTATCTGCTATTGCATGTTAAGGTACTTTTTGTAGTAATCCTCCACTATTTACTTCATTACTGTACCAAGTTGAAGAATACATTCTAGGTTCAAAAGCTACCTTAAAAATGTAGCAGTTGAGACAATTTTATTTTAGGCCTAGTATTTCCTTTTCTCTACTCCCATAGTTCATATGCAGAAAAAAACAGAAGGTAAGCTACATGGATGCTTTATAGCTTTTTGAATAGCTCTACCACACTGAAAATCATCTGCTTATTTTATAATTAGCACCTATGGAAAAACATTTGCTACTTTACTGAGTATATCAACTCTGTTAATGTCCATTAGTGCATGATGTGCACCCACATATGACTGTATGCACTGACGCTGAAATAAGGTGAACACAGGAGATCTTATTACTTTTGTCCATGCCTGTGATATCACACAAACATGCAGCTCAAAAAGTGGAAGGAAGGTTGCAGACACTGTAGTAGAACCCAGGACCTCCTATACTCAAGCCCTACACATACACATTCTGCCACAGGACTAATGTGACAAGCACCGAGAAACCTGCCATTTATTGCATTCATTACCCATGGAGGCTCTAAGTGCCATATCGCACAAACAAGGACAAAAATTAAAAAAAATAATTTTTAACAATGCGGACAGATACAATACATTTTAACAAAAAAAGAGGCTGACTCAGAGCTTGTAAATTGTGTACTGCTTACATGCACTTTTACATTTCACAGACCTACATGTACACCTCTGTAAGTATAACCTGACCACCCCCCCTCCATGTCATCATTCACTGTTGCCATGCATTCAACATGAACACTGTGGAAGTGCCTACATGAAGTGAACATCCCTAAAGAGCTACACATTTTTGGGATTCAGCAATTCTAATGCATTTTGACTTCACTGGCATCTTCACCATGCTGTCAGCCCTGAATCTACATGGTTGGTAACCATGTTGGCAGAGAAACTGAAGGGGAGCCCAGTGTTGTACAGTCAAGGGAGGGTTTTACTGAGGTATATATCTGCACAGAGGAAAGCAGGATTTGGATTCTGTGATTCAAGGGCTTTACACTTTTAGCTGTCTACATTATTTAGGAGTACATTGTTCATTTGGGGATGGAGGTCCAAATCTGCATTTATGTCATGACACTTAAAAATACATTTTGCTATTGTTAATATAATTTTATAGTATCCAACATGTCTATTAATGTCATAATGTCTGTGGGGTTACATATTAGGGTTGGTTCTGTACAAATCTATCACTTTTACTTGTTCTTTTTTCCATGTAAACACTTTTGTGTGGCTGTATTTGGAAAACTTTCAAATACATGGCCAACACAAGCATGAAGTCTACACAGTTGCTTTACAGCTTATTGAATCACTCCACCATGTTGATTTGCTTCATTAGTATACAATTCAGCTACTTATGCTGTAATCTGCATGTCATGGAAGTTTTCATGTTTAAGCTATGTGGAGTTTATGAATCAAAACTTTTTGTGGCCATGTGTCAAAAATGGTCTTGTAGGCTTTATTGACTCACCCCCACAATGTATGATTTTTGCATTCATTTGGCCCAAATATAACCGGTAGAGGGGAAAAGATTTTCTGAAATTTATTTGCTCTCTGGCTACTTTTTATGTAGATGGTGTACACAAATTATGGCTTTTGACCAAGCCATCTGTTATTCTAAGTGTCTTGTTCTGATTTAAGTACTTGGGCTCCAAACCAGCTATTTTACATTAGAAAGGGTTGTGGTCTATACTCTTGTAGCAGGAGAGGGTAGCCTATGCCATTCTAAGATTGGAATTGCTGCTTGAAGGCTTATTGTGTCTGTTATTCTACAAGTGGCTTAGATCTGGTTTTATCACATGGGGTCTAAACCAGTTATTTTACATTAAGAAGGTTTGTGGTCTACACTCTTACAGCAGAGATGGTAGCCTATGCTCTTCTGAGCTACGAATTGCTGGTGAAGGCTTATTGTGTTTGTTATTCTGTGTCTTTGTTCTGGTCTGTGGCCTGCACTCTTGTGGTATTACTGTCTAGTCAGATTTTTTTAACTACTGGAACATCTAGTTTGCTCATAGCCGAGTGTTTCTTATCAAGTTGCGTGTCTTATTGAATTGTTCAGTATTTAAGGTTTCCTTACTCCTCCCTAGTAGATCAGTGACCATGGATTTGCACATCCTGAATCTCTCTGTGGCCAGCCTGGTTAATATGGGTATTCTGAGGCATTATATCAATTGCCTTATGCACACTGAAACCCACTTATTCTTAATAAAACACAGTGTATGCGAGAGGAGTAAATACACTTTAATGCTGGAGGCAAAATTCTCTCACACAACCAAAATCAATCCTATAGAGGTTTAGTGACACTTGCACCATGCCAACTGCACAGAGTAAAGACCCTACACATAAAATTATGTATGCTGAGAAATTTACAGGTGATGTTCCTAAAACACTAACACCTCCTGCACCATACAGTCAAGGAAAGGGTACTCAACCATCACGTAAACATTCCATTAAAACACCACCACAGCTACATATAGCAACACTGCATCCACTGACTCCACTGCTAAGCCCTTAAGACAAACCAGCACACATCAAAATTCCCGGGTCATTGATGATTCTAGTGAGGCACACTAATGTCCCCATCACCAGACTGAGTAAGAAGAGACCCACAGTCTCTGATGCTTCGTGAGCTGCCACCAGCCTGGAGGTGTGGGTATCCTTGATGAATATGGATACACCCCCTCCTTTTGTGGTACGGTTCGGGTTTTGGGGCCGGAACGCATGATATGAGGTAAAACCTGATAGTGCCGGGGTACTCTCAGGAGCCTTGAACCAGGTTTCACTCACAGCACAGACATCGATGTTCTCCATACTGAGGAGGGCTTCGAGGGCGTGCATCTTGAGATTTAGACTTCTGGCATTGAGCAGCATTACCCATAGTTTTTTTCCATTGTTGTTTTCTAGGGCGGTGGGTTTAGAATTTGAGCCTTGTCTAAAAAAGGCACTATGGGGGTGGCAAGAGCCTTTGCCAATATCCGGAAACCCAGGGGTGACAGGTGCAAGCCGTCCCTTGCGAAGCAGCGTGGCTTGTCAAGCATGTCATTCCAGGCAGACAGACATTGGATCCCTTTAGAATGACACCAGAAATTAAGCCAATTATTAAAACTGATCATTTTGTCTCTGTATTGTGGCATCATTCTTGGTGAAGGTAGGATACTGCTCAGAGTCAGGGTCATACCAGCCTGGGCTACATAATCTGAGAGCTCCTTTATGTCTCTTTTCATGTAGTCCAGGATGCGTCTCAGGTCATTCACACGGCATGGACAATGACTGAGTCATACTTGTACTTGCTGTGGAGTGACCTGAGTGCTTGTGTTATGTGGCGGATTCTAGCGCCCAACAGGCAGCTTACTGTGATCCTCTCCTTGTTCAGTCTGGTGAGTGGGACGTCAGTGTGTCTGACTATGGAGTCACCTATGACAAGTGTGTCTGGCATTGTGTTTGGCCTTAAGGGCTGTGACTGATTTGCACACTGACTTTGTGATCTATGTGTTGCTTGTGTTATGTCATGAGGTGGCAGTAGTTTGGATGTCTGCTTTGGAGACCACTGCTGTTTTGATAGATTTTTGATCAGTGCCTCCGAGTATGTCTTTGTGTGTTTATGTGTTTGATTTGTAGTTGTGATAGTTCTATGTGAGGCTGGGTTTATGGTGTGTGTGGTTACCTTCTCCTCCTGTCTGGTTTTGCCAGTCCTGAGTTGAGAGAGCTCAGCCTCCAGTTTGGCTATATAGTTGTATCTCTCGCATGTATTTGTGTTTTGTGGGAGGAGGAGAGGGTTGTCTGTGTACATGAGGCAATTGTAACATTGACTCAATAGTCCCAGATTCACCAGCTGAGCAGGAGAGGACGCTAGCAACTGACCCTTTGACATGCTAGAAGAAATGAAAACGTTTGCTGTGTAACTGAGTCAGAAAGGACCTATAGGGAAGTGGGTACTCAAGGGTGTTTTAAGCTAGTGAAGTACTTTGTATAATATAGAAGTGCTTTACCTGACTAAAAAATGCTTTAGGGACAAGTGCTTAGCTTTACAGATAGAGAATAGACTGTTTAGATTACAAGTAGAGCAGTTCTAAGGGGAAAAATGAAGAGCAGACTTTACGGAGCCAGAAATAGTTTAACCTTGTTTAACCGGCACTGCCCGATGGTGCTCTAGTGGCAACTCCGCGCTAAATGCAGAAAAGGCAATAAGTTAGTAGTACAGGCTAGCATACTTTAGTGGGCAGCCAGACAATTAAATTAAACAGCAAACAAACACTTTTCGACTTGAATTAGACTAATTTCGACTAAAATGTACTTTTAAGTGCAGATAATAAAAAATGCAGTAAATAACTATGAAAACAGTTAAAGCTTGCTCTAGGTAAGCAGTAGAAGGTAAAACAAATATAAAAAACAGCAGGATACTTAATCAGGAAAGCAGTCGCTTTTTTTCAGTTCTCTGTAGCCAGGAAGACTCAACAGGACCACGTAGAGCTGTGTCTGAGCAATAGATCTGGTGTTAAAAATGTTCTATGTAAGTATTTCCAGTTAGATATTTTCCAGTATTGTGTGTTAGAGGTGTAATTAACTGATAGTAAGATGTTAGCTTTAATTTCTTCTGTTACTGCAACGACTGACCTTTTGTTAAGAAATGCCAGTATGATAGTTTGGGAATTGTTTTATATGTTATTAACTCTTTATATAGATTTGAAATGGAATTTTTCTTTTCATAACTATTATATATAAACTCAAATAGAAAACGTATTACATTTGGAATAACTTTAAATGAGGAATTATTAATTAATCTGCATAAACTTGAGTGTACATTACAATGCTTTGTAAGGTTAACCAGTCCTGTGTTGGAATATTGCAAGCAGTTTTTATCATATGTATATCTAAAACATTCAATTTATTTATACATTGAAACCAGCATAAGAATCCATTTTGTTCCCAGAAGGTTATTGTTTCCCTATATATTTTGGGAGAAAAGTTCTTAGTGATGGTAGGTCAAACCAAAGTTTTAGTTCTATGTTTGTATCGATAAGTTTCCTAAAGGAACTGATGTAATGATTAATCAGTGCTGTTTTAGAAGGTTTTGTTATATTATATTGTATACTTATGGATAGTATGTACCAGGGTTTGCTTGATTTGTCTACAAATACATTTTTTTAACAGATTAAATTCATTTGTTAATATAGCCATTGCTAATTCTTTCCAGTTGGCAAAATAATTTGGGTTTATCCAGGCTATTGTAGTTTTAAGCACATATGCTTTTATATATGTTTCTAGTTCTGGGAAATTCAATCATCCTTGTTTCCAGGATCTAATGCAATGAGTGAGAGCTACACTATTCTTTTTGGGATACCGTAAAAATTTTATTAAACATGAGTTTATTTCTTTAAGAATGCATCTTTCAGGAATTAACTGTATTGTTAAAGCTACATATAGTATTTTTGGCGATAAGACCATTTTTATTAATTGCAATCTGTCTTCAAATGTTAATATAATTTTGTTCCACTTTTCTAAATATATTTTGTTATTGTTTCAATAATGTTTTTTAATTTATTAATATTGTTTTGTTTATATTTTTGCATAATACTATTCCTAAATAATTTAGCATATGTTCTTGTTTTCCTATGATGGATTTATATGTAACTTGTAGTTCTTTTTTTCTTATTTAAAAATATACATTTTTATTTTGATCTATTAAAGTGTAGACCTGAAATCTTATAAAATTTCTCCATTACGTCTTCTAGCTCTCCTAATGACTCTCTGGAGTTTGATAGGGTTAATAAAATATCATTAGCAAAAAGCATTATTTTAGATATGTACTGGTCATAGACTTCTATTCCTTTTATTCTTGGATTATTGCATATTATTTCTGCAAGTATTTCTATATCCAAACCAAATAAAATAGGAGAAAGGGGGCATCCTTATTTAGTACCTTTTGTTATATGGATAGATTCTGAGGTGAAAGGGCCTAATTTAATGTAGGCTAAGTTATTAATATATATGTTTTTAGTATTAAGATGAAGGGAGGAGGAAATTCAAATAATGCTAAAGTTTTAAATAGATATTCCCAGTTGAGGGAATCAAAGGCTTTTTCTATGTCTAATCTGATTACAAGTGTTTCTCTATCTTCTTTATTCACATAATCTATAAGAGTAAGTATCCTTTTAATATTATCATGTGTGTGCCTGTTATATAAAAATCCAGTTTGATCATTATTAATTGTCTTTGAAAGTGGGATTTTCTTTCTGTTAGCTAGGAGTGACATGAATAATTTGTAATCATTATTCAAGTAATGATATAGATCTGTACGAGGTGCAAAGATCTGATGTTTTATTATCTTTTAGAATTGGTGTTATCAGAGAATATTTTCATGAGGGTGTTATTTTTGCTTCTGACTGGAATTCTAGCAAAGTTTTATGAAAAAGGGAGATTACCGTTGAAGGGAAGAGTTTGCAAATTTCCGTAATTATACCATCTATCCCTGGAGCTTTGTTAGATTTACTTTATTTGATCTTGTCAACAATTTCTTTGTAGGATATAGATTTTTGTAAGTCTAGTTTTAAGTTTTCGGGAATTTTTTTTATATCAATACCGTGTGTATCTATGTTTATTTGGTTGGTATCTAAATCTTCTTTTTTGAAGTGTTCCATATAATGGAACTGAAATATTTCAAGGATGTCTCCTAAATCTGATACTTTTTTCCCTTTATTTTCATGATATATACTACTAATGTTATTTGCTTTAGATTGTATTTACATTCTTATAGATAAGTTATGTAGATATCTGGGGGAGGTGGCTAATGAGTTTATTTTCAATTTTTCCAAGGCTAGGCAAGTTTTGTGTGTTAGAATTTCATTATATTTTTTATTTAATTCGTCTATTTCTTTTTTGACTTCTGGACAATTCTGATTTTTTTTAGATTTTGTTGTCAAGAGTCTGGTTTGCAAGTCTAATGATTCAGATTCCCACTCTCTAACTTTGTTTTTGTACCAGCTAAGGGTCTTACCAAATAAATACACTTTTAATGAGTCCCAAACCATGACTCTACTGATTTTTGTTGTATTATTAATTTCAAGAAATAACTGTAGTTCTGACAACATCCAAGGTCTGAATTCTTTAATTTTCATGATATATGATGGAATTCTAGTTGAGAGGATTAAAGGTTTAAACTATATTTGGAACTTCATTATCAGAGAGTCATGATCTGAGAAGGGGCATGGAACTATTGAGAAGTTGAGGATTTTTGTTTGTAAATCTTGAACTACGAATAATTTGTATATTGTGGTTTGTGTTCTAAATATATGGTCTTTATGTGAAAATAATAAGGATTTATCATTTTACTTTAAAAGTGTCTATTAAATTAAATGAATTAATCCATCTTTTTAAGGATTTTGAAATAGTTGCTATGCAAAAAAACTTCTTGGTGGTTTCAGAAGCTTCTAAGGTATAATTAAAGTCTCCTCCCAGTATAAGATTTCCTTTATAATTGTTGGAAATAAAATCTAGGTGTTTTTTAACCATTCCTGCTCCAATTCCTGGGAACCAATATAGATTAGCTAAGGTTCATATTCTGTTATTAAATTTAATTATAACAAATGCTAGTAGACCTTCTTTGTCTTCATATTTATAAATAACGTTTGGAGTGATTATGTTTTTCTTCCAGAGAATTGATACTCCTTTTGTCTTTGTTCTATAGGAGGATTGAACTGACTGTATACTCCTTAGGGTTCCAAATAAGGCTATCATTAGTCTTAAAATGCGTTTCTTGGAGAAATACTACTTGTGCCTTATTTAGATTTAAATATTTTAGTAAGTTTGATCTTTTATTTGCATTATTTAAGCCATTAGTATTTAATGATAACAATGTTAAATCCATTTCAAGTTATTGTTGGAAGAAACATTTTGCTTTTTTTTATTTTGATTATAGTAGTTATACCATATTCTCTGATAACATTGAATGTTATTTTTATGTGCATAAACTAGAGAGTTTAATTTAATGTTCTTTCTTCTTTAAATACAAGTAGGGTAAAATTCTGGTCAGGCTTTAAAAAAGTACTTCTATAAAACATTAATTCTAAAGTATCAAATACAAGTAAATATGAATTTCCCATTAAACATGGAATGGAAGTCATTCCAAATCCAACAGATAAAGATAGATCTATTGGATTATCACTCATATCTTTAACCAACAATATCAACTGAGCTCCATATGTTAAGTTATTATATGTAGAATTTTCTTAAAAGAGATATGTAATGCTATATTATTCTATTATTGTTCTATTGTATTTTATATATCAGGGTGTGATGTTAGTAGTGTAAACATTTATTATGTTGACTTAGAAAATATCCAATATTTAGTTACCATTAAGAGATCCCAAACATGTCAGATATGTCATTTTGGATAAATTAAATGCAACAGAGGAGCATACACTAAATAAGCCAAAAACAAATAGATTATTACTAAAATAATTTGACTAAAAAGATTCTGCAGGAGACAAGAGTGATTACCAATGAAATATGTATTTACTGTAGGTGTACTGTCTTCCTTTACTTTCCCACTCTTCAGCTCACCAACTTCAACTTACACTTATGAAAATACATGGCTTATCAGTGGTATCCTGACTCTGAGTAGAGGCACCCTATATTCTAGTGTGCAGTGCTTTTACAGATTTATAGATTCACAAAGCAGAGTCTAAAAATGAACTATGATCACCCTGACAAACCCCATCCTGCATAGGGCATCTCCGGCTTCCAGAATGGGTACTCAGATCAGGTCTAGAATGAATGTAATGGTACCTATATGGTAATCAAGACTTACCTTAGGTAAGTATTAATCAAATAGTATATAGAGCATCTTTGAGAGTTCTCAGGGCAGTTAGAATACTCTTAAGCCTCTCCTCCCTTGAGCAAAAACAGAGATTTCCCTTCCCTTTCTTCCCTTTGTTTTAAATCAATACTAATAAAATACATTCAGCAAACATAGGTAAACAGAGATAACATTCAGTAGTCCATCATGTACATGACTCACAATCCATTAAACAAGTCAGTGACTAACATCACTTTAGTAAACATTATAAAGACAAATTAGAAATAATTTCCTAGCTCTTTAAATTTTCTGATAAAGTAGAAAGTTAAGAATAAGCTATTTTAACTCAAAGTATAAAGCATTTCAATTTTTCCTTGCATGTATACATTTCTACTTATACTGTAGTGTCAATAGCTGTCTTTGAAATCTGTACAATACTTCACTTCTTCAAACCATTCCTTTTTCAATTCAGGTTTTGTTTTGTCAAAACGGCAACAATATTTCAAGGGCACAATTAATATTTAGACTGATGTTTCAAATAAATAACTTGTCAGTTGCCAATTGAGTTAGTTTAGAATGTATGGTTATTGCAAATATAGCATGTTGCAAAAATATGTATTTTTTTGTGTGCTCTAGAGACTGTAATATGCAAGTGACATATATAATGTAGCATATATAAAATAGCTTATGGATTCAGGTTATTAAATTAATTATGCTTATTAATCAGGCAGTTTCATTTAAATTCACAAGTAATTTGGGGACATTTCAGTTGAGTTTCCAGTAATGTGTAGTCCAATATGAGTAACTGAGTCCACTTTTCCTCATAAACATATGTCACAATTCATTAAACTAAGCAGAGTCTAACATCTGTCTAATAATCATTATGAAGACAAAGAATAGTAATTTCCTAGCTCTTCAAACTTTCTGATATCGCAAAATTTTAACTGGAAGACTAAAATATCCCAATACTTCCTTGTGAATATATATTTTTACTTTTACTGTAGTGTCAAGAAGTGTCTGAAATCTGTGCATTATTTCACTTCTTTCAAGTCATTAATTTTACAGTTCAGATTATATTTTGTCAAAATGTCAATAGCATTTCAAGGGCACATTTAATATTTAAACTGATATTTTAAATGAATAGCTATCAGTTACCAAGTGAGTTTGTACAGTGTGATGTAACTGCAAAGATAACATGTTGCAAAAAGTAATATGTATCTTTTCATGTGCACTAGAGACTGACAATTTCAAGTAACATATAAAATGTAACTTTTACAGTGCAGACAGCTTGTGAAAATAGCATGTTAAACTGAGTAATACTTTTTAATCAAACAGCTACATTTAAGTGCACATGTAGTTTGGGAACATTTCAGTTGTGTTTTCAGGAATATGTAATCCTATGAGGATAAATCATAAAATATTTACAGATAGTCCTATTATGTATTTATTTTACCTTGCTTAGGTTGTTTTTCATTTTAGTAACTAAACAACATTACTTTTTCTTATTATTTGTAATCTGTGAGGCTAAATGTACTTTGCAGGTTAACAGTGTCCTCAGAAACTGCAGCAGTTGTTTACTGTTGCTATGGCAAAGCAAATAGAATGTGAAGGAAGCTTCACTTCTCTTAACCAACAGTACATTTTCCCTCCTTTATACATATATATATATATATATATATATATATATATATATATATATATATATATATATATATATATATATATATTTGTTAATACTAAAAGGAAATAATTCAAAGGACATATGTACATGAATGGAACATTTCAGAGTTAATCACGAACATGTCCCCATTCCCAAGCAGCATAACAGTGACTATCATTAATCTAATAAATATTGTAATAACAATTAATTAAGTTCACTATTCCAATTAGTCTACCTTAAAACTAGATTATTTTAGACTATTATTTATCTATGTATAGATAGTGAGTTATTAAATATATACAGACTATATTAGTATAGTAAATAGGAGAGAATTTAAAAAGGGAGGCAAGATGCAGTTAAAATAAATTATGAAAAAAGAGAGAAAAAAAGGAAAGAAAAGAGAAAATTAAGAGAAAAATACACATGTACTATGTATGTTGATTTGCAGTATAAATATTTTATGTGCTATATAACCCTCCTTCTGTGAAAGAAAAGTACCCTGTTTTACATACCTGAGGTAATGTGAAAACTCTCATGTCTCATCTATTTTCAAAAAATATAGATAAAGATCCCAGTAGATAGTTACCTTTATTTTAAAATTCCAAGCAGTAAAATTGGTCCTTTAAAGTAATGTTAAAACAATTCATATCTTAGTAGATGCTTTGAGAGATTTGGCTGTAACAGTATCAGTCTTTTGCTTCTTCTTTTTTTTTTCAAAACAGGTTTATTGTTTTAACATATAAGAGAAATATCATAACAATTTTATACAAGTAATTAAAAATAGATATTATTATAATATTCAACAAAACAACTAAAGTATTTACAAAGACATCCACTACAATCAGATCAATTAATTAAACTAAAATACCATGCTATTGAAATTAGAATTTTTTTAACAAATTTTGTAAATTATCCCATACAATATAATAAGATGTTTTCTAGTTGTTCTTGTCCTAATTGTGTTTATTTCCATATGGCACACTATATTCATAACATTTTAAATTCATTGAACGAAGGAGGTGTATCTGAAATCCAATTTCTGGTTATTATTTTCCTAGCCACTGCTAGAATAGACCATAACAAGGGAAGCTTAACCTTTTTAACACTTTGAGGTACAGGTGTGTTGAATAATATAAGAGATTTAGAAATAATGAAATTATCTGTAAAAGAGCCTGCAAAATTCATTAATTGACTTCCAGTATTCTTTCAATTTTATACAGTCATAAAACATATGAGCCCAGTCAGCATTAATTTCTACATTACATCTCTTACATAAATTATCTTTATTATTTATTTTATTCATCATCAAAGGTGTATAAAAGATCTATGTAAAATTTCCATGTATAAAGTCTCCAGACAATGGAAGATGTAGTTCTATAAGCAGATTCTAATATATATTGTTTATCTTGTTGATTTGGTGGGTCCCCATTAATAGAAGTGAAATAATTCCAGTATGAATCTACACTGTAAAAAGTTTCTTGTCTGATAATTTTATGTATGTATGAAAGTTTACCTTTATCAGAAACTTTATGTTGTAAATTTAATATCAAGTAATCAATCAGTGTTGGAATAGATTCTTTAACTGTTATAGACATTAGATCTATTTTATTAATGAGATGTTGTCTAAAGGTCTGAACCTCTAACCAGCAAGTTTCTCTTAGATCAAATTCTTGTTTTAAGAAATCTAGATTTTTAACTTTATTATCAGATATCAACTGATACCAGTACTTTAGATCATTATCTATAGCTAAATGAGTTCCTTCAGAAGTAGATGACAAAAGCATACCCTGAGTATACATTATAGGGAATATAATAAAATTCCATTCCCTATACTTAGGGTGCATGAATATAAAGTTACGATAGCTAATAATAATGTTTAATGGGTAACAAACCATATGTTTAGGTGTAATAGGTGAAGTACAAAATTTCTTTAGTAACCATAACATGGAGTTATTTACAATCATATTTTTATGTGTTAAGGAGATTTTCATGAAGTGCATACTAATTAGCTCCCAATAATCTTTCCATTTTGCAACATATGACTGATCTATTAATAAAGTAATAACTTTTACAATAGAAGAGATAGTATATAAATTAAAGTCTGGAAAATAAATACCCCTTGAGACTAGCTATTAGTATGTTTCTTTAATGCAATCCTAGGTCTATTAGGTGCCCATAGGAAATTTAACATTAGTGTATTCAGTTTCTTGATAATTATTTTTGTAGGTGGAAGTATTATTGATTGTATTAAGTATAAAATCTTGGGGAATATTATCATTTTAATAATTGTAAGTCTCTCCTCCATAGTAAAAAACATATTATTCCAGGTATTAAAAAGGTTTTGTATATTAGGAAAACAGGTATTATAATTATTATATATAATAGATTTAATATCTTTAGATAGTATTATACCTAAATAAGTTATCTGACCTGAATTGGGTACATATTTAGTAAAATCACTAATGAGAATATTTTTTCATGTATATATAGGTAGTATTTTAGTTTTTTCTTCATTGAATATTAAACCAGAAATACTTTTAAAATTCATCATTTTATCA
Organism: Protopterus annectens; assembly: GCF_019279795.1. Classification (NCBI taxonomy): domain Eukaryota; kingdom Metazoa; phylum Chordata; order Ceratodontiformes; family Protopteridae; genus Protopterus; species Protopterus annectens. Next base: position 1,033,153,232 of record NC_056728.1, read on the forward strand.
AATAGAGACTGCATAGAAGAATTAGATCCTGCTGATGTAATTAGAACATCATCTGCAAAAAGTTGAATTTTGGATGTTATATTTTCATCTATTTCAAAACCCTCTATGTCAGTACTGTTTCTGATCAAATTAGCCCAAGGCTCCATTACTAAAGTGAATAATAGTGGAAAAAGTGGACATCCTTGTTTTGTACCTTTAAAATGGGTATTTTTGTGAAACATATGTTCCTACCTTAATATAAGCCAAAGTTCCTTTGTATAAATGCTCAATTAGATTTACAAATGCATCTGAGAAGTTTGTGCACTTCAGTAAGGTAAACAGATAGTCCCAACTTACTGAATCAAATGCTGAACTTATATCAAGACTAATAAGTGTTAAATCTTTCTTTTTCCTATTTGCAAAATCAATTAATGTTAAAGTTCTTCTTATATTATCAAAAGTATTTCTATTTACAATGAAGCCTGTCTGATCTATATCTATAATGCGGGATGATTGTCTTCAATCTATCAGCAAAAATACTCATAAACATTTTATAATCAACATTAAGTAATGAGATGGGCGATATGAAGAACATCTAGTTGGATCTTTATTAGGTTTTAAAATTGGCGAAATAAATGTATATTGCCAAGATGGGGGGGGTTATTAACTCAGTTTGGGCCAAAATAAAACCTTATGTATTAATGAATATGTACTTTTAGAAAGGATTTTATATATCTCTGGTATAATACCATCATTACCCGGTGCTTTGTTTGATTTAAGCTTATTTATTTGTGTAATAACCTCTGTATATGAAATACTCTTGTCCAATAGTTTAATCTGTTGTTTATTAAGCTTTTTATTCATGTTTGTGGTTATAAATGCCTTTATTTTATCTTTAGGTTCCATGTTAATGTTATTATGGTTAATTTTGTGAAAGTGATTTCTAAATTCATCTAGTATTTCTGGTATACTAGAAACATTCTTCTTTTTCCTTAGAGAAAAAATTTCTTTGGTTTGGTTTTGTTTTTTCAACCTTTTTGTTTTTTTGTTAAGTCTATGTAAGTATTTGGGGCTTATTGAATAAGACAAAAACTTGTATTTCTCTAAAGTTATTTTAACTTTATGAGCTAAAATTTCTTTGTATTTCTCGTTTAGTTTGTTTATTTCTTCAATAACTTTCTTGTCCATAATATTTTCTTTATTTTTATGTTTATAAGAGTCTAATTTACTTTGAATATCTAACAATTCCTTATCCCAAGATTTCCTTTTATTATTATACCATCTGATACTTTGTCCATATAGATATGATTTTAAGGCATCCCAAACATAAACAATGGAGACTTCAGGAGTATTATTTATGTCTAAAAAATGTTTTACTTCTGAAAGTATATAAACTTTATAGTCTTTTAGTTGAGTTACGTATGCTGGTATCCTTTTGATCTGAACATTATGAGTATTTTTTATCATGAATTCAAAAACAATTGAATTATGATCAGATATAGGACATGAAATGATTTTGGAATTAATTAAATCTGTTACCATCTGGTTAGAAATAAAGACCCTATCTATTTTTGAATAAGTTTTGTATCTGTTAGAAAAAAAGGTGTATGGTAATGATTTTGAATCTATCTGATTATTAATATCATTCAAATGATAAGAATTAGCAAAATCATTTAAATGTTTTGCATTAGATGTAATTCTTCTTTTCCTATAGTGGTAGTATCACTTTCATGTAGTATACAATTAAAGTCACCAGCTAAAATAATATCTCCTATAGAGAATGATATGATCTTATCAAGATGATGTTTCACTGTATTAATACCAATTCCAGGTATCCAATATACATTAATTAAAGTGTAAGTCTTCCCATTAATTTGTATTGTAACCATACAAAACATTCCTTTGTCATCCTGATAAGACTTAATGGTTTTAGGAATGGGCATACTTTTATTCCATAAAATAGCCACTCCTCTTTTTCTGAGTGTGCTCTGAACTAACCAATACTGTATATTTGTTTGTGGCTAGTTTATCAATATCTTTTTTCAAGAGATGGGTTTCTTGCAGGAAGACTAAGTTGGCCTTATGTAAATTAATGTATCTTATTAGGCTTGCCCTTTTACACGGATTATTCAATCCATTAATGTTTAAAAAAATTCCTTTTAAAGATGTCATTTGGCATTTTTAAAACTTAAGAATCTTATGATCAAAATAACAAATAACAAGATAAGTAATGTTACATCTCCTCCTTTAGGTGTACCTTTAAATATAGCTGTATTTATTGAATCTCTTATGGGATTTTGTATAGGATTCAATTTTGTTTGTAGTGACAATGAGTGTACAAAATATATTGTGGATGTCAAAACTATATACATATAACAATGAACAAGTGAAAATAATGTAAGGATTAAACCTTGCATCCAGCCTGGAGTTATAAACTCCAACTTAGAGTAGTATTTACCACTCAAGTTAACCCCCTACCCTAAGCAGCAGTACCTCAGCTACCACCTTATCAATTTAATACTAGTTATATTTAACTGAGGTTAACAGTTTTCAATTCAATTATCTAGCAAGACAAGACTACACATTTGGTAAAACAGCATCATATAAACTAAAATAAACTTTTTTTTAAAAAAAAAAACTGTTCATGCTACTATATACATCTATGTAATATAAAACACTTGTATTCAAATAGCATTCAAATAATCTTGATGTTAGAAATCAAGAGGAGAGGAAAATAAGTTCTAACATTGATTTAAATCAAAAACTTTGGCTAATATGATTCAGACATTACATATATTAAGATGCATCTATTTTCTGTCATGTAAATGCAGTCAACAGCTTCCAAAAAAAACCTTGAATTGCTTGTATATGAGCATTTACTCATACTCATTATTGTTAATAGAATAAAATATTGTATTCATAGAAATTGTTATAAATCATACTGCATAGTTATGCAGATTCTCAGAAACACTTGCATTATTGTAAATGCTTCTTCTTTTTGACATCTGTCCAGACATTTGTTTCTTTTGTTCTCTTGAGAGAAGGTGACATCCAATCCGTATCTTCTGGCAAAGTAAGCACATTATTAGTTTTAATAAATGAAGAGGCTTCCTCTAAGTCAATAAAAGTCCTCATCCCTTTGGCATACAGTATTCTTATCTTAGCTGGATATGCAAGTTGTGCCTTGATGTTATTTTGTTTCAGAAACTTTATTATTGGCCACACTTTTTTCCTTTGTTCCATTATTCTAGATGAACAGTCGTTATCAAATCTTATCAGGCTTTATTTATATTTTAGAGATGCCTTCCTCCAAGCAGATTTTAAAATCAGTTCCTTGTCCAAGTATGAAATTAATTTGATTGACCTAGGAGGAGAGTCTGAGTTAGTGGCAGATTTCCCAAGAGCTCTGTGTGCCCTTGCAATGCCAAAGGAAAGTCATTCTTTTAAATTTAAAAAGTCAGGAATCCAGCTTGATAAAAAGGAAATAATATCCTCACCTTCTGTGTTTCGGGTAATCTGAAAATCCTGATGTTATTTCTCCTCTCCCTATTTTCCAAGTCATCTCCTTTATTAAACAACCAAGTGTTTTGTTTAAGAAGCAGTTCTTTCTGTGCTTCCTCTTCCTTAAGTCTGCTTTCTAAGTCATTTAGAGAAACCTCTATTACTTTTATCCTTGTCTGGTGGTGGTGTAGCATTTCCTTGAGGGTGTCAGCCTGTTTTTGACTGCTTGTTTTAAGATTTTCCAGGTTCTCTTTAAAATCATCCATCTTTAAAGACAAGTCCTGCAGGGTAGATGCCATCTGTTGCAGTTCCTTCTTTAAGGCAGCATCCTGGTGAGAATTCCTTGAGTTGCTCATTTTAACAAGTGAATATATCTCCAAGCTTTTTGAGGAAATTATTTGTAAAACTTCACCAAAGTTTCTATTATGTAAATTAGTCCTTTATCTATAAGGTTTTATACTTAGAAGAAAAAAAAGAATATTTTTCCTGTCTTATTTAACTAGTTATATGGAGCTCTAAAATACTGCTGCTTTCAGTTAGCCATTCAGGCTCCGCCCCAGACATATGTCTCGACGTATGAAGTGAGACATGATGAAGCTCACTGATTATGTGTCTCACTCAGGTATGAGTCTAGCATTGAGCAGCATACTACTTTCTCCAAGGATTATGCCATGTTACCAACAGAAAATGATATATTTTAACTGGTTTATCTTCTGGTGTCAATCCAGTGGGGTAAAATATTTGATGTCCTGGGAGGACATGGTTGACAGACTATGCTGTTTTGCCAGGGATGGTCTGCACTTAAACCCACTAAGCTTTGGGATACTGGCAAAGGCCTTTTCTACCCCCATAGTGCCTTTTTTAGGCAATACCAAACTGATAAACCTACCGACTTAACTGAACTACGAAGGAATATCTGAAAATGGTGCTGGTCAGTGCTAGATGACTTAACAAGATACTCAATCCACTGCAAGCCTTCTTCTCCATGGACCCACTGGGACTCATACATTTGTAACTCACAATAAACAGGATGTTGTACCATATCCTTGCAACATATAGGTCCCCTCCATGTCAAAGGAAACACATACTACATATCTCAATGCACTAAAGTCCTTCACTGTTCAACCCCATATGATATTCATGGCAGATATCAAGTACCCCTCTATAGATTGGGGATTTCTATACCACTTTTAATGCACAAGCCCAGTGATTCATAAAATTTTTTAATGCTAATATCCTGGAGCAGTTGGTCCATTCTCCCACCAGGGGTACAGAATCCTTGACCTTGTACTCACGAACACAGGGGCCAGTGTTCCTCACCCAGTGTCATATCTTCTCTCATCATTCTGACCATAAGCCATTATTACCTGAAATGAAAAATTAAATCTGGGGATCCAGCTAAGCAAAAAAACTTTAGGAAATATTCCAAGGCTAACATCTTTCTACTAAACACCTTAGCTAAATTTCAAGTATCCTCAAACCCAGTAAACACCATAGAATACACTGAGCTATTTATAAAATCTCTGTACAACCATATTGATAGCTATATAGAGTGAGTTGTGCCCACTCATATTAAGAATAAGACAAATTCAAAAGACAAGCCACCCTGGTGGAATCACAATATTAATCGGTTATACAACAAAAGAAAAATAATCTTGACTAAGCATAGTAGGAACAAAGCCATACACATTAAAATACCTCTGGCAGATCTAAACAGGCAGCTAAGAGGATTAATTAATACTTCAAAGGCTAAATTTGAAGAAAAAAATAAATTCTCTGGAAAAGAACAACCACAAAGCCTTCTACAGCTATGTCTGTAACCTCAGAGGAAATACACAACAATGTGTAGAACTTATTGTAACTGGCATCACCCACACTGAACTTGAGCCAATGCCAAACTTTTGGCTGAGAGGTTCAGCTCAAATTTCTCCTCTGACTCCCCCTGATAGTCCAAAGTAAAAACCACATAATACAATTCCCCCCAACAATTCCTAGGGAACAGGTCATCAATGAACTTTCCAAGGCCAAAAACATTGCATCAGTGGGCCTTGATAACATCCAGGGATGTTTAATAGCTAGCATGAAACCTAACCTCTCTGATCCACTTGCATCACTTTTCAACTGGAGCCATCAGTCAGGTTTTGTGCCCGAGGAATGGAAGATGGCTACAGTCATTCCCCTCCACCAAGGAGGTCCAACCATTGGTTATAGATATTTACAGGCCCATAAGTCTAACCATCCTCATATGTAAGGCCATGGAAAGAATCATCATGGACATGATAAATAAAGACGTAGGTAATCTGCAAATTTGGGAGACATCACAGTTTGGCTTTGTTAAAAGAAGGTCATGCTTATTAAATCTGCTGGACTTTTTTGAGAGGGTCACCAAAGTATTGGATGAAGGTGTGACTGTGCACACAGCTTATCTCGACCTGGCCAAGGCTTTTGAAACAATACCCCATTAAGGCATTATAAATAAGCCCACTAATTTAGGTATGAACCCTTTTATCACCCACTGGATAGCCAAATGGCTCACTGATAAGACCAGGAGGTCAAAATAGATGAAACCACCTCCACCAAGAGGCCAGTCACTAGTGGAGTCCCCCAGTGCTCAGTACTGGGCCCACTCCTTTTTAAATCTATTTATCTTAAATCGAAGCACATGCTGAGGTTTATGGCTGACTAAGTTTGTAGATGATTGCAAGCTGGGGGTTATCATCTGTTCCCCTGCAGACACTAGCACTCTTCAAGAAGGTCTATCTCTAACAAAAGTTGCCAAAGGCATGGTCTTGAAGTCAATGCTAAGAAATGCGTATATGTACTCTTTGAGAAGTTATTCATCCTGGCTAATTACCATGCTGAAAATACACTCATAGGAGTCGACCCAGTGGTCAGGGATCTGGCTACACACACAGACAGTAGCCTTAACTTCAACCACCAAGTGGCCACAGTGGTGAGGAAATCCTTTTATGTTGTGCAAATTATAAGTAATGGCATGTCATCTAGATCCAAAGAGGTCATTATCTCATGCCCTTATCAGGCCAATCATAGAGTACAATTCTCCCTTTGGTATGGACCCGACAAGGCATTTGTAGCAACTAGAGTAACCTCAAAGATTCCTTGCAAAAAGAATGCAAGGCATAGCAAACCTGCTTTATGCAGAGCATCTTAAAGTCCTTTCCCTCTACTCAATCTCTTATAAATTGCTGAGGGGTGATCTATGCCTGGGCTTAAAAGTCATCCGCAAACCCCACACTTATGGCTCTCCTACATATTCATAAGTCAAAGAGTACCAGAAATACAAGGTTTAAGGTCCTGAACTTTGTCTGACTTAAAAGGACACGCTGGAGAGACAGATATGTGTCCCAGAGACTAACCCTCTTATGGAGCAGGCTTCCCATCCATGTGAAGCTGAGTTTGTCTATTACTCAGTTTAAGTACAACCTAAAAAAATGGATGGGGAATAGAAAATTTACATGGGACCTGGCACCCAAGGCCCTTCTGGATAGAGGTAGCTTATAAATGTCTAGCCTTCAGTGTCTTATTTGGATACAGATCATCATTATTCTTACGGGAAAACTTGGCTAGGCTTGGAAAGGTCCCTAGGTCATTATCCTAGTCACAGTCTTTGAATCTATGAATAAGAACATTGTGGAAAGTTCTAGTGTGTTAAAGTGCAAGGCATTTAGAAGAAGATTCTAGTAAAGTACATAACACTACTCTGATCCTGTTTAGCAATGTAAGATAGTTTCCATCAACCAAGATGTGTCTTCACGCATTTTTTATATACCAATTAATGCAGGCATGAGAGAAACATTATCTTTGTGAACTGACCTGCTTATGGGGCATAAGTGTATGCTGACCATTTATGTAGCAGAATGCATAATGTTGTAGTGAGTATTATGACATCTGTCAAGGTGATGCATAATGCTGTATAAGTATTATGACATCTGTCAAAGTGGAAGGTACTATTGTACAAATATATTTTATTTATTTAGTTAGTTGACTGATTATTTGCTTTTTGTATGTTTCATTTTTTATGTTTTATTAATCATGTTGTCAAACTTGATCAAGGCACATTTTCAGGAGATGCTTAAGAGCATTTTTTGGTTACATGAGTTACACAGTAGGCAAACAGAGGCTGAAGAGTCATAATGTAGACTAGAGGGAATTTTTTTTTTGTTAATGCAGGAACTACAGAATAATATGGAAGAATATTATCTGATGGGCATCTGTGGGTAGGAGCTGGTAAATGAAACATCTCAAGTAGTTTAACCTGCAACTTGAGACACAAGCAGCCCAGTGAGCTCAGTAAGGAAGAACAAGAAGGAAAGTGAATGTTGGCAGCTACATATGTACTAAGAAGTGGATCATGCATGCTCAGAAAAAAGGCTGTAAAAATAAAAAAATCAAGAAAAGCTAAATGAAAAAAAAATATATATATATATACATATATATATATATACATTATATATAAGAACATCTGTCCACATATCTACAGAACATATTTCAAAGTGACGAATATCTGCAAGTCTTTGAATAGCATAATGTAGAAGTGAAATCTGAATGCTTGCAATGTGAATAAACATTGCTTGTATGTCAGGTCAGGAGTGAGAGGTGACAGGATACAGGAATCTCAGCCCTTTGGAAGCATTCATTTGCATTGTACGCTTCATGGTTGACAGAAACTGTAAAACACTTTTCCATTTCAATGTATGTTTATTTGTATGTTCCACATATGTAGGCTTCCATGGCCAACAGCCTATCCCATTGTCTGGGGTACTGATTTATCAGTACCAAAACTGAATGTGTTCCACTATGCAACCTTGGATATACTTTGGGAATGCAAAGTCCAACATCCCTTTTCATCCATGCTGCACTTATGGGGTATTACAATATTGCATTAGATTTATACAGACTTCTGCTGGTTTACAAATAATCTATCTTTCTACCTATCTTAATAGTCTGTTGGTGACCCAGTAACATAACATGACGGTAATCATGCTGCATTACTGTGTTTTGTTCCCAGTTTCATTGCAATAAGAGACACCTTGGGTATTGCGTATCCCTGTTCCCCTGTGTATAGTCTACAACCTTTCTAATTCAATTACGTTTGTAGAAGAGGTAGTCTGTCATGTGGCACAAAGGATTAAGAATATGTGATAACAGGAAGCTACTTCTAATGCAGGCTTTAATTCTTTTAGCCCCCTTGCTTATTGCATGCGCCATTTGCCTGAAGCCATAGTGTTTAGCAAGTGTGTCTATTCACATAAACGTATGAGTCCATCACTTAGCTGACAGTGGAGGATGGTGCTAAAAGACTTAGCATCTTTCTGAATTAATTTAATTTCTTTCTATTGAATAGGAGACATGATAAATGTCAGTAGGTAGAATATACTCAGACCCAGACTTTGTTTCCTAGAAGGCTGATAATAGGTTTCCACCAGTTGAATAGCTGGTCTTCAGGGAAGTAGTAAATGAAAACCAGTCTTATATCATTGGCTATACTGCAGACTTACTAAAGGCCTTCATTGCCTTAGAAGATTTGCCAATTCCATTTTTTTGCCAGATACAGTAGTGATAGATTGCCAGATAGAGTAGTGATAGATTAATTACGTCTTTAATCTGTATTCTGCTTTTTATTTTTGTTTGTTGAAATCCAGTGGTAGCAGGAATTTGATAACTTAGAGTGACAATAACGATAGGGTAAGGATTTCCATGTTTCAGCTTAATGTTGAGGAATTGTACTTAACAGAAGGCTGGTCCTTTTGGTGTCATGTTGCTGTTGCTCTATAAACAGCAGCTTTAATGAAGGACACTTTCTTAAATACAACAATTTATGAAAACACAAATGTTTCTATAGATCTGTTTTTGAAAAAGTTTAGGGTTTTATTTACCAAAACTTGGCCAGGGAGCAACTTTAGCCTTGATTTAAAAACAGCTGTTTCAAAACATTTTTCGTAATACACAGCATAAAGAAGGGGGGCATTTCTTGGGGGAAGAGGTGTTGCCTCTTTTGGACCTAGATATGAATTAATTTGCTACCTCCCAACTGTTTGTAAGAAGGTAGGAGAAAACTAAATGTATGTGTATGACAGTGGAATAAGATGTGTGGTTTGCCAGGTCCATCTGAGTGCTGTGAACATGAAACATATCCAAACCATATTCTTTTATTTTTCTCTCTCAAACAATTTGAATTCTCTCGGAGTAATCACTCTCAATTGTTGCTTCTGTAAGTGTATCCAAGAGCCTTATGACTAGCTAATTGAAGAAATATTCTCAGAAATATATCTCAAACCATCCTCCTTCTTGTGAATCCTTTACCCCTTCTACTATTTTCTTTACTTCTTCTATCCCACTTATCTCCAAACAATGTTATCTGAAAAAAATTGTTACCCTTAATCTCTTTTTCTACTAATACATGCCTGGACAGTTTTCTAAATCTCTGCTTATACTACAGCCACTATACGTTCTTCACTTTTTGGTGAGTCTGCATTACTTGCCTTATACAATCTTCATTTACCTTTGTCTGTATGGCCTCCGGGTCTGTAAAAATTATTACCGATGTGTCTTTGCTCACCACAATGTTTGACCTTCACCACTGCCCTTTCATATCACATGTCAATACTTATATTCAGGATAGTGCATAGCTCTAACCTTTTTCCTTGTGTGCCCTGCTCAGGTTCACTACAAGACCATAGGGGGATTCAATAAAGGCTACGCTATCATTTTTGACCATTTGTGCATCATGACGCAATGTCCACACAGAAGCAAAGAGTTTTATATTCAATAAACTCCTTTTAGCAGCGCATACTCACATGCAAACATGTAAACTTCCATGGAATGCAAATTACAGCATACGTAGCTGAATTGTATGCTAATAAAGCAAATCAACATAGTGCTTGTTGGACTCCTAGTGATTTGACATGGGCCAGGCTTTTGCAGAGGGACTATCGTGGCTTGGATTACAAGACAGAGGCATGGAATAGTCTCACCCAGACTCTGACCAGTGCTAATGGTATCCCTCATACTGCTGAACAGAATGAGGAAGAGGAGTACCCTCAACCATTGGTTTGAGGAATGTAGGACTGGGGGCACCCCACAGATGTATAAATATCACTTACTGAGACTTCTAAGAGTTAAAGACTGGATATAGTCAGGACTGGTATCCATAATGGTATTCTGTGTTTTTTTCTGCAGCCATCACAGAACAAGAACTCAATGCTCAAACCCATACTGCTAGATTGGCACAGATGCAGGAAGCATGTGGTATGTATGCATCTAAACAGTACTGTTATTTTAGCATTAAAAGTAAAAACATCTTTATTGGTTTATTATGCAGTTGTATCAAACTGAGCATTCATCTCTTAACTTTAGCAGGAAAGCATGCATGCATGCATTAGTCTGGAGGCCATAGCAACAGTTCAGTATTCAGTAGTCAGAGGTTGTTGGTTCAAAAATCACACTTCCCAAATATACAGTACTGTTAAGTTTTCATTGATATTGCAATGTAACGTCAGAGCTCTAAAGCAGTGGCACCAATGGCCTGCTGTAAACTGTAATTAGTATAACTGGAACATGCACCTGGAACGACCTGAGATGTACCTCCCTGGACTACATGAAAAGAGACATGGAAGAGCTTGCTGATCTTGTAGCCTAGGCAGGTATTACCCTAGCTCTGAGTAGCATCCTGACATCACCCAGAATGATACCGCAGTACAAAGACAAAATGATTGACTTCAACAATTGGCTAAGCTTCTGGTGTCATTCTAAGGGGATCCAGTATCTGTCTGCTTGGGATGACATGGTCGATAGACCACGATGCTTTGCCAAAGATGGCCTGCACCTGTCGCCCATGGGATACCGGATACTGGCTAAGGCTCTTGTCACCTCTATAGTGCCTTTTTTAGGCAAGGGTCAAATGACAAATTCACCACTGTAACAGGAACAGGCAAGCAAAAACTGAGGTAATGCAATGCTAGAGGTCTAAATCTCAAAATGCACTCACTCGAAGCACTTCTTAAAATGGAGAACATTGATTTTCTGAAGTGACTGAGACCTGGTTCAAGGCTCCAGAGAGCACACCTGCATTACCAGGCTATAACTCATACCACACATTTTGGCCATGTAACCTGGACCGGAACATCAAAGGCGGAGGTGTGTCCATATTCATTAAGGATATCCACATCTCCAGGCTAGTTGCTCAGCATAACGCATCCGAGGTTATGCCAGTGCAACAAACTCTGTGCAAAACTACAATCCAAATTGTAGCTTGCTACAAATCCCCCACCACACCCCAAGATTCCCACTCCTCTTTTCTTGATGTACTGGAAAATATTAGGGTTCAACCAAACACCCTAATAATGGGTGATTTCAACTACCCCACCATTAAATGGGAAAACTACTCATGTACCAACTCCTTCACACAACGTTTTCTGGAATTCATAAACTCCAATGCTCTGGATCAACTTATCCACACTCCCACCAGGGGCAACAATATCCTAGACCTAGTCATTACCAACATGGGTGACTGGTGTTCCACACCTGAAGTCAACTCCTTGTTAGTCCGATCCAACCATAAGCTAATCGCCCTTGATATCCACATCCCGCCCCCACTCCCCATTAAGGAAACCATGGTAAAGAATTTCTCCAAAGCCAACTTCATGCTTCTTAAGACAGAAGTGGTGAACTTCATGACACCCATGCAGATGGACAATACAGTTACGACTGCTGAATCCTACACATATACACTCGATAAGCACACATGAGTGCACGGATCATGCTATCCCAACAGAACCAAGATGCTTTCCTCCAAAAAAAGGAAGCCAATCTGGTGGTCACCTGTCATAAACAAACTGTACAACAGAAGGAAGAAATTGTTGCAAAAGAGAGTAAAATCCCATGAGTGGAGGAGCTCCATGGTCAGCCTCAGTAAGAAGTTGAGATCCCTTATAAGATCTTCCAAAACTAGCTACAAAAACAAAATTGCCACTTATTCTAAGGACAACCACAAAGCATTCGATAGCTATGTCAAGAATCTCAATGGCAACACCCAGATGTTCTTCATGTTTCATTGTTGCAGGTAATCTGCTTGTAGGTTGCCTCAGTTGGCCTGATTAACAAAGTCTTGGGTCCTGCATCGGTTGTTGTCCCTTCTTCCATATTGTCAGGTCGTCAGGGGTATAAACCATGCAGCTGACACCATTACATCAGTCTTTCTTGCTGTGCAGTGTCTAAAGCAGAAGCAGTTCACAAGTGCTGGTCGGCCGACTCCTGAAATTTTCATTTTCGAGTTTCAGAACCGAAGTCTTCAACTAAAGCTAAGTTCCCCGTTGGTGAAACTTTTTCTTGCTCTTTACCGATGTCAGTAAAAGTTAATAATTGCATTACTTGTGGAAAGCAAATACCTCATAAAGAGTTTCATTTGTTCTGTATTCCTTGCCTAGGCCCTGACCACGATGTCCCTTGCTGTCGGTTTTGTGATTTATTTAATCAGCTCACTATCAGTCGTCAGTATATTTTTGCCTCTAAATATTTTGGTTCTCGGTTTAATTATCCAGAAATGTCATCGGTTAGCCATCCGACTACCAGGTTTCCAAAAATATGCAAAGATAAAGACAGAGACAGGCCGCTGAGGTCCAAAACTACTGACGACTCTTCTCCTAAGCCAGTCGCCAGTTCGCCGGTACTCAGTGAGGCGCTTTCGCAGCCCCTGATACCCGCTACTTCTGATTCGCGGGCCTCTACTAAGACCCATTCGGAGTCCAGCTTCAACTATGGAACCTGCAGATTTCTCTACCTTGGATGGTCTGGAGCCACTGTGCAGGCACCAGCTTCTGAGGGTGTATGCAGGACTATGACTTGCATATTAAATCGATGCCTCCTTCATTACTTAGGCCTAAATCTCGATCCATGTCTAAAAAAACTGATGCTCAAGCCACATGTTCAGGCCTCTATACCTAAAAACAAATGCTAAGAATGGCTGAAGATCTAATAACTCTAATCAGGGGTAGCCAACCCCCCCAAGAGGCCTAGGACTAAGGTTGATTATGAATCTTCTGATCAGGATTCTGTTTTTTCTGACTCTTCTGATGACCTGGATTTGTCTTTACCTACTTATGAGGATTCTGATGCAGAGGACTATATTCCCTTTGCTTCTCCTCCTGAGGATTTTTTCTTTTGGGGAAACCTTACATTCTCTAAGGGAGCATTTCCACTAGGAAAGCCAGGATTACTCTGATTCAAAAAAATAGACTTAGGGATTTCCTTCTCCTACCTCAGCATAGGCCTTTAGCTATTCCTCCTGTACTGGACAATGTTGATGATGCTTTCTTGGACTCTAGTTTGGCCCCTGATTCCCTGCCTCCTGCTTCCAGAAAACCTGACTGATACAAAATCACAAAATCCCTGCTACCTGCAAGACAAATACTGCAAGCCTTGGGGTTCATGGCCTCCTGCATTCTTCTAATTCCATATGCAAGACTGCATATAAGGAAACTACAGTGGTATCTAAAAAGCCTATGGTGTCAACATTCTCAAAACCTAGAAACATTGATTCCTATCATACCTTGCCTCCACCTAGAGTTCCTTTGGTGGGCAGAGGCCTGCCAACAAAACAAGGGACTACCTTTTACACCACCCCCTGCCACCCAAAGCCTAACAACAGATGCATCAGACTATGCATGGCGGGATCACCTGGCAGGGAAGTGCATTCTGTCTTTTTCCTCCATTAAAATACACACCTCAGTCATTTCAGCTCATTATAGCACATGACCTCCCTTCTTCTCTCATCCACTGCTCAAGTAGTTCCTCAGAGGGGGCAGAAATTTGAGAACACCCAGGAGAGCTCCAACCCCAGCCTGGGACCTTAACTTTGTATTGGAGAAACTCACTCTACCTCCTTTCCAGCCAGCTGCTACTGCAGACTTAAAATTTCTTTCTTGGAAAACAGCTTTCCTTTTAACTCATTCACTCCAATAGAGCTCAGGAAGTTTGCGCTGTAACTTCCAATGGGCAGAGCCTAAGCCTTTTGACAGAATCAAATTATGTCCTCACATTTCAAACAAATGTTCATATCTCCAGAACCATAGGGATTATGGAAAACTTATAAAGGGCAAACTCTTCAGAGCAAACAATTTTTATAATGGTAGTATTCTTTGGTTCTAGGTCTTAAAATAAATTTTATAAGTCACAGTAAACACAGCAATTATTACATTTGTAATATTTTGTAAACAACTTAAAATATCTCAGTAACCACTTAAGTTACCCACATACTATCAGCAGCGTTTTATTCATCTAGCTGAGTTATTTCATAGGAAGCTAAAGAGTTCTATATGTGTTGCTTGGTTGTTGAGATATGTAGAAAAATGTGAAAACTGTATTTATATAAATTAAAATCATAAAAACAACAGTTAATATCTATTTATCTGTACTAGACAGAGGCCAAATATTAATGTAGTTGAGTTTACTATTGTATGAGCTTTAAGATTAAATCTTTTAAAACCTTGTACATAGCATGTTTTTGGAGTTATTGATGCAAACATGAACAAGCAATATTTGATGCCTAGAGGCATCAGTAGGAGTTAACTGCAGATGCACCTGGAGGTGTCACTTGGATGTAATGAGTTAACAATCACTTCAGCTAGAAGGGTATCTGAATTACAGGCCCTTATGGCAGTGGAGCCTTTCATCATCTTTAATGTGGACAGAGTGTCACTCAGAACCAATCAATCCTTCATGCCCAAGGTGGTATCCAGTGTGGCTCTTAATCAGTCCATTCATTTGCCAACCTTCTTTCCCATTCCACAGAATAAAGGGGAACAGATACTGCATTCCTTAGATGTGCACAGACAACTTAGATTCTACTTGGACAGGACTAAGCCTCAAAGGAAATCTGAACAACTGTTGGTAACATTTGCTGCAGGGGCAGAGGGGAAGGCTATTTCAAAGCAAACAATTTCTAAATAGATAAGCCATTGCATTAATTTCTGCTATAAGTACCATGGAAAACCTATCCCCCAGGGGATCAGACCTCACTCCACCAGGGCTGCATCTACCTCTACAGCCTTTCTCAGAGGCATCCCTACCAGGGACATCCTAGAAGCTGCTACCTGTAGTTCTGTACATACTTTCACCAAGCACTATCATTTATCAATTTTCTTTAAATCCAGAGCTGGCTTTGCCACTGCAGTCTTGCAGGGCCTTATAGCTGTCCCTAATGCTATCTAAATTCATCCTTCCAACCATAGCTTTGGGAATCTACCCAAATGTAATGACTGCAACAGTGAAACATGAAGAACATAGTACTGTTGTGTACACTTACCATACATGTAGATGCTCGAGTGTATTCACTGTTGCAGTCCTGGTTATCCTCCCTCCAGCCCCCCAAACTTATCTTGCTATACCTCTACTTTCCTTTACTATGCTTTAAAGCATTTTTGGTGTATTTGCTTTTTTGTTGGAGGTACATTTTTGTGCTTTTATATTTAATTGCTTCCCATTTGGGGGGGATCTGACATCTGGGGCAAGAAAAACTGATGTAATGGTGTCAGCTGCATGTTTTATACCCCTGATGACCTGACGTCATAGGAGAAGGGACAGCACCCGATGCAGGACCCAAGACTTTGTTAATCAGGTCGACTGAGGGCAACCTGCAAGCAGATTACCCAAATGTAATGACTGCAACAGTGAATACATGCAAACATCTACATTTATGCTAAGTGTACACAACTGTACTATCTGCTCTGAGTTACAGCACAACAGCACGAAAATTACAGAACCAACTGATATTGCCAACATCCTGGCAGATAGGTTCAGTGCTAACTTTACCTCCCCCTCACCCCCTAAAGGGCCCATATCTATACAGGAAGATTGCAGAGTCCCTGTAATCACAACTATGCAGGTAAAAGCTGCACTCTCTAAAGCCAAAAACACAGCATCCATGGGACTGGACAAAATCCCAGGCTGCATTTTACATGAACTTCAGAACAAACTGACTCTCCACCTAAGCACCATGTTCAATCATAGCCTCAAATCAGGCTTTGTGCCCACTGAATGGCATACAGCAACAGCTATCCCACTCCAAAAAGGGGAGCCCCTACTGATCCTGGGAACTATTGCCCTATTAGCCTGATGAGCCTGGTCTGCAAGGCCATGGAATGTATCATCATGGAACTCATAAACAAAGACATTGGTAACCCCCAAACTCTGGATCCCACCCAGTTCGGGTTTGTGAAAGGCACATCATGCCTCCTGAACCTGATCGACTTCTTTGAGGCAGTCACCAAAGCCGTAGATGAGGGTAAGGTGGTTCACACAGCCTATCTTGACCTCACCAAGGCTTTCAACACCATCCCCTATTATGGAATTATAGCTAAACTCACTGAACTAGGTATAAATCCCTACATTACAAGATGAGTTGCCAACTGGCTCACTGACAGAATCCACACTGTAAAAGTTGCACACTCCAAATTTGACCTCAAACCAGTGACAAGTGGTGTACCATAGAGTTCAGTCCTGGTACCTCTCCGGTTTGGTATCTACTTGTTTGAAGTACAGGCCAACACAGAAGGCCTCTGGCTAATGAAGTTCACAGATGACTGCAAACTAGGAACCATAGTCATGGCCCCAAATGATGTGGAAATCCTACAGAAGGGCCTCGCTGAGACGGATGTCTGGCGTCAGAGCCATGGCCTCAAGCTCAATGCCAAAAGGTGCATTGTCACCCCCTTCGGTAAAAACTCTGTACCCATGAACTACTACTTAGACAGCAGTCTACTTAACACCGAATGTGGGATAAGAGACCTTAGGACCCAGATGGACAGTAGTCTGTCCTTTGATAGTGACATCACCACAGTAGTCAGGAAGTCCTTCTACATGACATACCTCATCATAAAAGGGTTCTCGTCCAGGAAAAAAGAGGTAATTGTTCCCCTATGCTCGACACTCATTAGACCCATTATAGAGTACAATACCCCTTTTGGAATGTACCTCACAAAACATCTGCAGCAGCTGGAAAGGCCACAGAAGTACCTCACAAAGAGGATTATTGGCCTCAAACAGATGCTCTACACTGACCGTCTCAAAAAACTCCAGCTTTACTCCGTAGCATATCTTCTACTCCGAGGGGATCCCTGCCTAACATATAAACCTATGTCAAACCCAGAGTTGTTGGACATGCTACACCTAAAGAAATCACAATCACAATAAACAGGACATGCTGGAGGGATAGATTCCTGTCCCAGAAACTTCCCATACTCTGGAACAGGCTACCCATCTATGTCAAACAAAGTTCTTCATTAGCACTCTTCAAGAAAACTCTTGATGAGTGGATGGGAAATAGGAAATACACCCTGGGGATCACTTCTGTGTCTCTGCTCGACAGTGGCTCAGGAAAAAAACTTTCTTGGGTAGCATAAGCCAGGGAACCTTGTTGGCTATGCTTACATAGGCCCTCGGGCTGATAGCCTAGTACCTACCTATGAACCTATGCATATGTGCAATATATGCACAACAAAGATTGGTTGTTGCAATCTGTAGTATAATGTGCATCTGTTATGATCTCAGTAGACTTAACAGTAAAAAAAGTTATTTGTTAGGAGTTGGTAGTCTTAAAAGCAAAGGTAACAGAACAGAGTCAAGTAATTGTATCAATGAATTGTATGTCACATATGAAGTTGCTAATGTTCTCCCTTGTTTTTCTTGCACCTCAACCCTTATCTTCTCTCTTTAATTTTTTGTTTTTTTCCCACAGCACAACAGGGTAGGCCTGCCCCACAGGATCCACATGCCCCCACTAAACCAGCTACTGAACCAAGGCCCAGGACATCTGGGATGCAACCTGGTAGCACACCCGTCTGCTGTCCCTGCACTACCTGGCCCCTCAGGTAGATCTGCCCCACAGGATAAGTCAGTGGTTCCCTCAGGAAGTAGTGGCAGAGGTGGTGATTTTATAACTCACAATGAACTGCCTGGATTGCAGTTGGTGCACACTTACACCAGATGAAGATACTGCTCTCCATCATTGTATTGAATAAAACAAGGAGATGCAGATGTCAGACACTGCTGCCATCATCACAGTGAGATGACAGTGATGAAAGCCCATTGGGAGATGATTTGATTCTCACTGTCACCCACCTTGACATCCATGGGTTCACAATGCCCTCCCACTCCCCCCCAATCATGGTGTTGTTTTTTTTTCCTTTAGCTACTCCACCATCTGACCATTTGCCCACATTAATGACTGCACTCTCTTCCTTGCTACAATTCTTCATTGATTATCCACAACTAATGCACAGGTGGCACATGACAAGCCTACACATTGTTCAATGAAAGTGTGCTTTTTCAAAGTATCCCTTGAAGAGTCATTCTGTCATGAAATTGGTAGCATACCAGAGCAGACTTCCTCATCAGTTCTTTTTTCTTTTCATTTAAATGCAAAACTCTTCACATGGCTTCTAGAGGACGTTGCAGTACTTCTAGATCTGAATTTTCATGCTAGTGCTTGACTTGTATTGTATGAGCTAGAGTCAAGGATATCATAAAAGTAGTCTGTAGTTTGCATTCAGTCAGTTGTGATCTGTACTAGGTCTGACTGGGTTAATTATGGTTTGGTTGTTAGAGCTCTGACTAGTAAATCATAGGCACATATTGTCATCTCTAAACATGTTGTGCTACCAGCTCTAAATAATGTTCATGGTAGCCATATTCAGTCAATAAACCATTTTTGGACAAAGTTTCCATGTTTCAGTGACAGTTGAGAAATCTGTAAATGTAAAGTTCGCAACTTGTGTGTGTGGAAGATTTTCAGTCCATATATTTCTAGTTAATCAGTTGATAGTTAATTTGATTAACTAGAAATATATGGACTGAAAATCTTCCACACAGAGAAGTTCCTTACACTGTTTTGTTTTTGGACCCACTACACTTTAGTGGGTTGTTTTGAGACTTTGGGGATACCATGGAGATTACTTGTTTTTTAAATATAAAGATTGCATTCAGCTTACTGTCTCTAAGACTCTTCCATCCCTCTCCAGCATTTTCCAGAGTGCCATTATAGCACTGAATTATACTGATACTACGGATAGGTAGAATGGATTATCAGGGACCTTTATTAGCCATAAGTAGGTCAGGTATAAGAAGAAAAGCTCAGAAAACATACAACATATATTTATTGGCAAGCTCTAGAATAAGACACTGTAACACAAGAACTGAAAAAGAAGTAGTCATGACAATGTAAGACATGAACTGAAAAAGTAGTTGTTGCATAATATGCAAACCATAAATTAATTGTAAAAAACAGTATCTGGCAAATGATCCCCAAAGAAAACCAAGAAAGCTATGACTGGAAAAAATTGTACAGCACATGAAGGATTTTAACTGACTGATAAAATGTTGACTAATAACTTGCAGCATATGTTCCAAAGTTCCGAGCTTTGGATCACAAGAGTCTTCTGATGAAAGACTTTAATTTTTTCTTAGTGGAGAAGGATTTAATAATATTTGTTATATTCCATTCTGTTCCTCCTTGTTTCAGTTATATGAAAATTTTACCTAACTAGTTAAGTGATTGCTTTGATGTTAATACTTTTCTCATGAAGTCTCCCTATGATTTCTGACATTAAGTGGTAAGCCATTTATTTATAATTAATTAGGAACCAAAATAGCAGCACCACTGCAAATACTGTTGTTAAAGGATGGCGGGGACACACAGTCAATCGTGGAGATTGCCGCCAGCAAATAATACAGAATCCAACCACAGCACGATCAAAAAACGAATGAGGTGACAAGTTGTTGAACCAAAAACAAATGCTTTATTCCACAAACGAAATTCTTTACCTAGGTTTTGTTCATTAAACGAACTTCTTCAGAATACTTTTCTGAATGAACCAGAACCGTTAAATACAAAAGGTTACACCCAATTTCATTTGATTGCCAACAATTAATGGATCATTAAAAATGCTAATTAAAATGTGAAACACTTGATTTTTAAAGTGATAACCATCGCGCCATGTAAAATGCTCTACTATGAACACTAAAACACGCTTGCCACATCATCAAAATCTTTTTGATCAATACATTGCATATGAATTGTATGGTTGTGTAATATATGAATGTATATATATATGTTAATCCTATGTATTGTGTTAAACTAAGAATATTGAGTCTAGAAATAATAATAATAAATAAATATATATTTATATTAATAATACTAATACTCAATTAAAATTGATCGATTATTCTATCATTATTTACTATTAAATTATACTTGATGAAAATAAATATAAATAAGTATAATATTAAAAAATTCTTAAAAACCATCCAATGCTCAATGATAATAAATTAATCTTCCACACTCAACGTTAGTTGTAGTTAATAATGAATTTTGCAATTAAATCATTCACTTTAAACAAATACACAAATGCAATGAGAAGCTAACCTAGAAATCACATGACATGTGTATGTAAAATGTTGATGGTATACCCCTATCTCTAGTTAGTTATTTCCCCTTAATCCTGTTGATCTTTAAAATGGGCATTATGGTACAAAATCCATTCAACCTCGGTCTATTATATGCATCTAAAAATATCTGCCATCTTAACTCTGTAACATCCAAATCATATTGAGTAATCCTGCCCTGTGAATAATAAACAATGTGTTGAATTACACAAAATTTAAATTTGTGTTTAGCATTACCCTGTATATGTCTTGCAAGAGCGTTAGTTGTTTTTAAATGTTGGATGTCCAAAAGATGTTCCTTCACTCTATCTCTGAAATGTCTACTAGTTTTGCCAACATAAAACGCCTTGCAATCCTGACATAATGCAAGATAAACCACATTGGATGTATAACAGTTAAAATGGCCACTAATCTTAATACTATGAGAATTCACTACTAAATTACTATCTGTGCAATAAATATGAGGGCACACAGAACATCTTCTACATTTGAAATTACCATTAGGTCTATGGGAAGTTCCCCCTTTGTTTTGAATGTCCTTTTCAAATATATTTTTGAAATACAAATCCTTTCTGTATACAAATTTAACATGGCCCTGAAAAAGATGTCCCCAAATATTATCTCTACACAAGATCTCCCAATTCCTCTCAATAATATGTTTAATGATTTCAAAAGAATCATTAAAAGTAGATATATATAAAGGGATGTTATCAAACATGGGTTTAATAATTTGCTTTTTAAATGAAAAACCTGAGCATAATATGGCTTGGTATGTCCCTATTTGTCTTTTATGCACAATCTCATTAAATATACTCATACATAATTGTTTGGGATATCCCCTATTTTGAAATAAATTTGACATATAAACCAATTCCTCAACAAATTCCTCATCATTACTCACCATTCTGGCTGCCCTGACCATTTGCCCTTTAACAATGGCTTTTTTCTGGTGGTCAGGGTGCCAGCTCTTGTAGTGAAGATAGGAATTAGAGAACCTTGGTTTCCTATATATATTTTATCTTAATCCACCCTGATTTATATCATAGGATAACCTAACATCCAAATACTTGATTACTTCCTGACTAATTTCATGAGTGAACTTTAAGAATCTTACAGTGTTATTAATATACACCAGGAAGGAATCCAATGCCCTTTTGTCATCATCCCAAACAAGAAATATATCATCTAGATATCTTGTATATATTTTGATGTGCTTATAAAATTCTGTTTTGAATATGTAATTATGTTCCCAATAACTCATGATTAAATTGGCATACATGGGGGCACACCCTACCCCCATTGCCACACCATTAACCTGTTGGTAATAATTACCTTCATAAAACAAAAAATTGTTTTGCAACACGATATCCATTAAATTGACTAATGTGTTAATTCTATCCTGATCGTAAACTTTGGTTTCGTAAAGTTGTTCTTCCAACCATATCAGACCAATGTCATGAGGTATAGTGGTGAACAAATTGCATACATCCACTGTTACAAAGTGATAACCTTCTTTCATGTCAAATTCCTTTACTTTCCCCAAGAAATCCCATGAGTCTTTCGTGATATATGGAAACTTGGACATACCCCTTTTGAAATGGTGATCTAAAAATTGGCTGATAAAGCAAGTCTTGCTCCTTTTTCCGTCAACAATGGGTCGAAATTGCAAATTATTCAACCCTTTGTGTATTTTGGGTATACCAAATACCCCACTTATGATGGGATGTTCAATAATCAAGAAGTTATACTCATTCTCAGAAATTTCCCCTTGAAGTACCATGTCACTGAGTGATAGATCTATTTTTTATGGGCAATGTTTATTTCGTTAATCCTAACTTCTATGTAGGAATCATCAAGTAACATACCTGTCATATAAGATATGTAGTCATTTTTGTCAGTGATGACTACTCCATTACCCTTATTGGGTCTCATAATCCTAATATCTTTTGTATCACATATGCCCTTAAATATATCTTGTTCTTCCTTAGTCATATTGGAATGTATCTGTCTTTTATATGTTTTAAAAAACGTTCTTATGTCTATTTCACTCATTTTTTCAAATATGGCTACCCTGTCATTCATTGGGGGATTGAATATACTAGGCTTGGTTAATGTGTCATTATCAGCCCTATTTCTGTTTTCTAAACCATCATTGAATAAAGTTTTTAAATTCAATTTGCGGGCAAACAACTTTAAATCCAAAATGGATTCAACCAACTTCCCTTTACCACATGGTACAAAGTTGAAACCCTTCGAAAAAAGATTGACTTGTTGCTTATCCATGGGTACTTTAGAATAGTTAAACAATTTAAAATCACCTTCATTGTTAGTTATTATAGTGGGATTACTTAAGAAAACATATTATGGGTTCTCTAAAATGTTATCATCACCATTGTTAGAATTATTGACCATTTTGTATTCAGCCATATTATCCACCTGCATTTGATCATAATATACTTCAGGGTCTAAGTTAATGGAAAAATCCACATGAAAAGAGTTATCATTATCCAATCCAAGACAAGTAAATTGTTCAATACCATAATTACCACACACATTGTTATTATGACTTAAATCCAAAATACTATCATTGTTTGCGTATTCATATATACTCATATTCATTAAATTATAATCTTCCATATTTTCCCCCAAAAATTGCGCTGGTAGAGTATTTGTGTTTGAATGAACCAAATTATGAATACCCACATCAAATTCGTCATATATATGTTTGCCAATGGACTCGTTGGGTCCTACATTAAAAATATCATAGACTCCAACGTGCCCCTTGCAAACTATTGCTTCTGGTTGAACCAGAACAGTAATTGAAGAATTGCCAATGGTCGATATATCGTGTGTTACAAAATTGGAATCTCCATGAGACAATGTCAGCGCTGGAACGGAATTGTTGTGAAATTGCATCTAAGTCGAAATTGACTTACCAGCGTATACCCTTTCCCCACATATAAAAGACTCTATGCATGAACTGGTGTGCACAAAGTCCATGTCATGTTGAACAAGTCCAATTTCACCTTCCTTCGTTGTTTTATTTTTGACACCGATTCTACTTTCTATCATTTCCATGTTTTCCAACCATTCCTTGGATTGAATAAAAAATCCTTCTTGGGTCGATCACCCGTTTTCACGTAATCATTGACTCCCGATGAATGCCCCTGATTTCTCAATCTATCCGACCGTCGCAAGCCTTCATCCGTTGGACTTCCATTGGGCATACAGGTCTCCCCTAGATCGTCACGCTCACTACAGGAACTGACGTCATCGACTTCCTCCCCATTTTTCTCATATGCTCTTTTACTTACGTTACCTTGGTAACCATCAACCACTTTTGATTTAGGATATATTTGTCCTAATTCATATCTTTTGATATCTCTCTGTATTTTGGTGTTTTTCTTCTAAAATATAATGTCACAACTATATTCCACATCCTCAATGATGTGAATATAGTTTGTGTAATACTGGTCAAAAAGAAGGTCTTTGCTAATGTTGTTATTCAGATCATCCAGTTCCGTTAGCAATCCTTCTATCTTAATATTGTTGTACTTGACCATAATATCCATTAATTTCAACCCACTGTTGTTGAATAACTCGTGTAATTCCTTTAACATAATTTCATCTGCCTCACATCCATTCGGATATTTCCATAAGCGTAAACCTTTCGGTACCATGCCTAATTCAATGTTCTTAATGAGGTAACTATTCTCTAACTGTGTTCTTTTGAGTTTGAAAAGCTTCATCTCAAACAACTTAAGCATGTCTTTCATAGATTTACAATCTTTATGAACTATCGTACCTTTTAATGTTCGTACCTCATTAAAGGAATAACCGTTGTTTCCCCATAGATCACTACTGTGTATTTCATTCCGTGTCGGTTTAGTCGTATTTAATGAGCCAGTGATGCCATTGCCAGCAGGAATAGACCTGGGTGTAGCCTGCGTGAGGGTTAAGCCCAAGCTGTCCCCTATATCTGATGGACCAGATCCAACATCTTTGTTGATAAGTTTTTGAATGAGAACCGAATGTTCTCTAAGTTGTTCCTGAATTTGCTGCAACACACCTACCACGTCAACCGATACACCCTCGCCTTCCATGTAAAAACTAGGAACCAAAATAGCAGCACCAGTGCAAATACTGTAGTTGAAGGATAGCGAGGACACACAGTCAATCGAGGAGATTGCCGCCAGCAAATAATACAGAATCCAACCACAGCACGATCAAAAAACGAATGAGGTGACAAGTTGTTGAACCAAAAACAAATGCTTTATTCCACAAACGAAATTCTTTACCTAGGTTTCGTTCATTAAACGAACTTCTTCAGAATACTTTTCTGAATGAACCAGAACCATTAAATACAAAAGGTTACTCCCAATTTCATTTGATTAATGGATCATTAAAAATGCTAATTAAAATTTGAAACACTTGATTTTTAAAGTGATAACCATCGCACCATGTAAAATGCTCTACTATGAACACTAAAATACGCTTGCCACATCATCAAAATCTTTGGTCAGCACCATGACGACCAGAAAAAAGCCATTGTTAAAGGGCAAATGGTCAGGGCAGCCAGAATGGTGAGTAATGACGAGGAATTTGTTGAGGAATTGGTTTATATGTCAAATTTATTTCAAAATAGGGGATATCCCAAACAATTATGTATGAGTATATTTAATGAGATTGTGCATAAAAGACAAATAGGGACATACCAAGCCATATTATGCTCAGGTTTTTCATTTAAAAAGCAAATGATTAAACCCATGTTTGATAACACCCCTTTATATATATCTACTTTTAATGATTCCTTTGAAATCATTAAACATATTATTGAGAGGAATTGGGAGATATTGTGTAGAGATAATATTTGGGGGCATCTTTTTCAGGGCCATGTTAAATTTGTATACAGAAAGGATTTGTCTTTCAAAAATATATTTGAAAAGGACATTCAAAACAAAGGGGGAACTTCCCATAGACCTAATGGTAACTTCAAATGTGGAAGATGTTCTGTGTGCCCTTATATTTATTGCACAGATAGTAATTTAGTAGTGAATTCTTATAGTATTAAGATCAGTGGCCATTTTAACTGTTATACATCCAATGTGGTTTATCTTGCATTATGTCAGGATTGCAAGGTGTTTTATGTTGGTAAAACGAGTAGACATTTTAGAGATAGAGTGAAGGAACATCTTTTGGACATCCAACATTTAAAAACAACTAACACTCTCGCCAGACATATAAAGGGTAATGTTAAACACAAATTTAAATTTTGTGTAATTCAACACATTGTTTATGATTCACAGGGCAGGATTACTCAATATGATTTGGATGTTAAAGAGTTAAGATGGCAGATAATTTTAGATGCATATAATAGACCGGGTTTGAATGAATTTTGTACAATAATGCCCATTTTAAAGATCAACAGGATTAAGGGGAAATAACTAACTAGAGATAGGGGTATACCATCAACATTTTACATACACATGTCATGTGATTTTTAGGTTAGCTTCTCATTGCATTTGTGTATTTGTTTAAAGTGAATGATTTAATTGCAAAATTCATTATTAACTACAACTAACGTTGAGTGTGGAAGATTAATTTATTATCATTGAGCATTGGATGGTTTTTAAGAATTTTTTAATATTATACTTATTTATATTTATTTTCATCAAGTATAATTTAATAGTAAATAATGATAGAATAATCGATCAATTTTAATTGAGTATTAGTATTATTAATATAAATATATATTTATTTATTATTATTATTTCTAGACTCAATATTCTTAGTTTAACACAATACATAGGATTAACATATATATACATTCATATATTACACAACCATACAATTCATATGCAATGTATTGATCAAAAAGATTTTGATGATGTGGCAAGCGTGTTTTAGTGTTCATAGTAGAGCATTTTACATGGTGCGATGGTTATCACTTTAAAAATTAAGTGTTTAACATTTTAATTAGTATTTTTAATGATCCATTAAATGTTGGCAATCACATGAAATTGGGTGTAACCTTTTGTATTTAATGATTCTGGTTCATTCAGAAAAGCATTCTGAAGAAGTTTGTTTAATGAACGAAACCTAGGTAAAGAATTTCGTTTGTGGAATAAAGTATCTGTTTTTCTTTCAACAACTTGTCACCTTATTCATTTCCTTATCATGTTGTGGTTGGATCCTGTATTGTTTGCTGGCGGCAATCTCCTCGATTGACTGTGTGTCCCCGCCATCCTTTAACAACAGTATTTATAATTAATTACTTTCTACTTAATTCCAAGTGTAGTGCATTTGTTCATCAGTTGCTGATGTTTATTACTGTTTGAACTCCTTAATCCCTGTTTTCGGTGTCTGACAATAAGAGTCATGTTCTTCAAATCACCTACTTCTACATTTACTTTAGACTGACATTCGTTGTTTTGAAATGGTTTCATTCTTACATCTATAGCTACACTCACAAAGTTGAGTCGGGTTTGCTGTTATGTGAAAGATACTCTGTAATCCATTAAGAACTGTAAGGGCTATTCTTAGCATCTTTCCTTTTCATTATTTATGTGATGCTCTTGGGTGATGTTCTTCATAAATCAGGGGTTGGTTTATTAACATTAAATAAATAATCAGAGCTTTGTTCTTATTTACTGCCTCAGATGGTGGACTTTAAGATATTCTGAGAGTGGCTGGAGCCCAACCAAAAAGGGGCCTCTATGAAGAGGTGGACACCCAGCCCCACTAAATAAGAGATCTTCAGAGTGCAGCCAACACTGACAACTTCTGCTGCTCCTCACATTTCCCCTGTGTTGGTTGTTTGATGTAAAGAACTTAGCAACTCATCAAGCAGACGTGATCTGAAGGTTCTCATAAAGGAGTAAAAGACTGTTAGAGACAAAGTAACAACTTTACTTAACACTAAATTTGTTCATCTTCTGAAGGTGACTTAGGCCCAACACTTTGTTCAGACTGTTTATTTTATATTCATGCACCAATGTTATCTCATAGAGCTTCTTACCATGCCTATCTGCTACCTTAGCTTTCATGATGTTAGTCTTCAGTGAATGCAGTTTGCTAAACCATTTTTCTATCTATTATCTTAACGGACAGTGCTAAAATGTTCATATGATTTCAGTATGACAAAATGTGTATTTATCAGAAGTTCAGTGGAGAATCACATATATTGTGATTGTTTTGATATATCTTGCTATTGTCAGTTAAGGTCTTCATTAAATGATCTGACATAACTTTATTATCCTAGAGCCGTGGTGGTGCAGCGTTAGCATTGTTGCCTCACAGCAAGAGGTTCTCCCGTTTGATTCTCAGCTGGAGCACCTTGTGTGTGGAGTCTGCATGTCATCCCGGCAGTCAAGTGACATTTAAAGATATGTAGGTAGGTGTGTGCGTGAATGAGTGTGTCTTCTTTGAAGGTCAGGCTGGCAACTCGGCACTGTAAAAAAATCCACTGCCAATCATTAGTGGACCGGAGTTCCGCTGTGGTGACCCCTAACCAGGAAAAGCTGAAAGACAAGACATAACTTTATTATTCACAAACACCTCTCCACTCAGACTGTAATAGACATATACAATTTGTGTAGGCATGACTCAGTACAGACATATAACTTTTATATAGTGGCCAATTTATATGGCATGTGGTTGCTTTTGTGGTTCTGACCATCTGAAATTTTCTGTTTCATTAGATTAAAGAGCGCATTTGTCTAAAGTCAAGTAATGCTTAAAAACTATTTCTGCAAGACTATTATAATATTGGGTAATGGGTTACATGTAGCAAAATGTTATTAATGTAAGCATTTAAGCAATTTTTAAATTCTATACAAATTTACTCACGCATCACAACATGTCACTGTTCTTCTTCCTTGACTATTCTGCTCTTACAAAATCAGAACCAAACACAGATACTGTTTTGTGACTACAGGTTTTCTATTGAGGGAAAAGAGGGACAAAATTGTTTCTGTAACAATGATTATGTGGAGTACACTGAATACCCTTCATGGCACAACTTTGCACTCATCAAGACACTTTGAGTTGTTCCACACTTAGTGACAAAACCAAGTGCTTTGGGCTGATACACCAGCTTAAGAGTACATTTTATTGATCCCCACCTCACAAAAAGCTTGCAAAGTAGTGAAGTAGCAATGATCCCAATGCAGGGCATTCATGTACATATTAAAACAGTAGTGCTACAATTTGAAAAAAAAATGAAGCTATTTCACTTTGAAAATACACACATTTTTTTTGCTGCACATGTAAAGAACTTTTCTTTTTCACCCATTTGCTTGACAACTGCAGAGCCCTATACCTCTCCAGTATAATGTAATATAGGTGTCCAGACATTTAAATATTATATATATAGCTTACAAAGACTACAATCCCATTGTTGCATGCCTGATGTCAGTTTGTAATCCAACTGAACAATTCGTTGTTTCAGCATGCCATGACGGGGTCAGCCCCTCCAAACAATACCATCAACTTTGTTGTGAGAATATTCGCTTTTGAGTGAATCCTTCTCTCTGCCAGCAGCTTTGATTTCTTACTTCCCCATTTGGATGCAGCTCACTGTATGTAAAACAAGCTACACAGAAACTAAAATTTCTGATTAACAGCTAATGAAACAGCCAGTGGTTGTATTACTGAAACCTCCGAGAAGAGAGAAAGTAATGATAAGAAACACCATAGTTGATCTAAAAGAAAAGAGCAAAATACAAAGTCACTTTTACATGTTAACTATTGTTAATACATATGCCACTTTAAAGAAAATATTTAATGGGTTACCATTTGAAATGTTGGGAGTCGCTGTAGTGGGCAATGAAATATGGAGACTGAATGGCCAAAAAACAAGATGGACATTTCTTAGAATATTCACTTTTCTCCAAGGTATTGCAATCTCAGAGAACAGTAATTTATGTTTATGGTTTCATAGATTCATAGGTATTTACTACTGATCCATGAGGATCTTCAGAAGCCTAGCCCTGGGTTCTTATGAGGTTTTTAGACCTTGTAATTTAAGTATGAATAACATAGAGATAGTCATAACATTTACATGTTACAAGAGGGACAAATATGTTAAACCAAGGGTGATTTTGCATTTTTCCAGCCATATTCTGAGACTATTCCAAAGAAGAAGTGGTGTTCTGTGTGATATCTATCTCTCTCTATCTATAGCTAATCTATATATATATATATATATATATATATATCATACACATAAGATGCATTGCGTTGGTGTTTTTGCCACTGTTGGACTTCTCGTTGTGCAGTAGAAATGATCGCATAGGGTTGGCTGAGACTCTGTACACAAAACAAAGATCATCTCTCAGTAGCCTGCATGATGCTGAGAAGATGGATATGGCTTTGACATGGTCATTGCAGTTTTTATCATTTGGGCACTTGATTTCCTTTTGTGAAAAACACTGTGGTCCTTCAATTTGTGATAAGTGTTTGGATAGGTACATACAGAGGAGGTACTACACCCAATGCCTGGCCTAATTAGTTTCAAATAGAGTAGAAGGATTACATCCATGGGACTAGATGTCGTACCCTTACTAATAAGCTGTGCAATGAAAAAGGGCTTTCTTACAACGATGGATACATGGTGACTGAAGGACAGTTTGTTCTCCACATAGGTTCCCAGTTCCATAACTACTGGATTGATTTTCAGAGGTGTATTGTCAATATAATAGTTACAGAGAAATCATGCTTGCTGAAGGAGACTATTATGCATTTTTCTGGATTTAGTTTTTAGTCCATGGTTATGACACCAGCTATTTTTGGGGGAAAATCCTATTGGAGAAACTTGGTGCTTTTTGGAAAATTTATCATAGCAGCAAGTTTACAGTCATACTGCAAACTTGGTCAGTCACAACCCATTAACATTAACTTTGATCTCTGAAAAGTAAATTCCAATGAGGAGTGATCTAAGGACTGGACCCTTGAGTACTCCACTAGTGAAAGGTATTTTTTAGGAGGTACATCTATCCAAAAGTTTCATAAGGATAAACATTTAGCTAGGAGAGTTTATTAACAATGCCTGAGTGTGAGATGATGTGCACAAATTTTCCCTCACCCATTGCTTCAGTAACCTTTTAGAAGACGTTGACCAGGTTAATCAAGCAGGATCTGCCCTTGACAATAAAAATTTAACTTGTGTAAAGAGTTTGTAATTTACCTATTTCCCTATCTATTACTATTTTCATAATGGCCATCTCCAAAACCTTATGGATGAGGCTGGTCAGACTTATGGATCTAAAATTATCTGGGTCCATTGATGCTCACCTTTGTGCAGATAGATGACTCTTGCTGTCCTTCATTTATCAGGCACATAGACTGTTTGAAGATGATATTAAATAACCTCATTAGGGGGTTTGACAGGTCCTGTTTCAAGCTGATCAGTAGGTAGCCTGCTATGTTACCTGATTCCATTGAAGCAGTCTTCTTGACCTTTGAAAAAGTGCTTTGAGGACTTGTTATTTTGAGATTCGAGAGAGGTTGTAGATGCAGGTATGTGATCTGTGAATGTGTGTGTGGGGGGGAAGGAGGGAGTTACAGCTAAGTTTATCTAGTATTTGTCTGTCTACTTCCTGAGCATCTGAGTATGTGATGTAATTTACTTTTAGCTCTGTGCAGTGCTTGGCGTACTTTCTAAAATTTCTAACATTGTTAAAGAAGGCTTTATGATGGTATTTTGCTTGAGTGAGTATTTTACCTCACATCTAGCTGTGGTTAATTTGGTCAGGGCCTGAAGTTCCTTGTTAATTTTAGCAAGACCATTTTTGATATCTTGAGAGTT
Organism: Protopterus annectens; assembly: GCF_019279795.1. Taxonomy (NCBI): domain Eukaryota; kingdom Metazoa; phylum Chordata; order Ceratodontiformes; family Protopteridae; genus Protopterus; species Protopterus annectens. The sequence continues at coordinate 1,033,184,976 of NC_056728.1, forward strand.
ACATTTATACTGCATTTATACTGCATGCAACATGTTGGTTTCCCACTTATTGCTGTATCTGTCTGTATTTGGGTTCCACCATAGGGATTTATTTTTTTAAAGTTGGCATTGCATTTACTTTGGGGGGAGGGAGGGTAGATGCATCTGTGTAGCTATTAACATGTGCACAGAATTTGGCAGCAAGGAATTCTACATTTGCAATGGTGTCATTGGATTGCCTGGGGATGGTGAATTAGGTGTTTTAAAATGCTCCTGTCTTATGGTGAATGCCACTGATTTATTGTCCATTTGTACAAGGGAGGAAGTTACAGCTGCTTGGGAACAGAACTATCCCATATTGGTGAAGACCGCGTCTCTCTTAGTTGGGGTGCAGACTATCTGGCCTAGCGTGTTTTTATTTATGAAGTACAGAAATCTCTAGGCACATATGTTAGGGGATGCACAAGTCTTCCATTTTCCCAGATAATGGAGGGGTAGTTGAAGTCCCCATGTAGAATGTGATTTGACATAATGCATAACCACTCCGCACCAGTCAGGCAGGAGTTATGGGTCAAGGCTAACATAGCAGGTAACTATGCTGGTGTAAGGGCTTTATTAATGGTAAGTAGGATACCGAGGAGCTTCAGGTTGTAATCTTCTCTCACAAGCCTGGAGGCACATTTGTGTTTAATGTCTTTAGAGACACTATCATGTTAAGCAACGTTATCTAGTGTGTTGTGCCTGAGTGCATGATAGGTATTGAAACTCTGCACTTTTGGGGTGCCCTCAAAGGTCTTGAACCACATCTCTGTGACTATGCATATATCAGTGCATTCCAGGGTAATCAGCACCTGTAGGGGGAGCAGATTTTTAGTGAAGTTCTTAGTGTTGAGCAGAAGTACCCTAGGTTATCCAGATTCTGCTTTGGTAATTTGGATGCTTTTAAATATGGGCACTGTCTAAAAATGCACTATATTAGTGGACAAGGTTTTAAACAATTTACAAAAGCCTTGGGGTGATAGGTGCAGGCCATCCATGGCAAAACAGTTACCATCTCCTCCCAGGCTGATATATCCTGGACCCTCTTGAATGACACCAGAAATTAAGACATTCAGCCACCTGGCATAAAGAATCCCTCTAATAATGAGCATGTGCAGAGTGACTGTCTCACACAGACTGCTCACCCATTCTTAGGCACAAAAATGGCTCTTAATTGCTAGGAAATAGTTTATTTTAGTACAATCCCACTCGCTATTCATGTATAAATATCCTTTTGGTCTTTAACATATTTATAATGCCTCATCCTAATCCCACTTTGAAGATAATTCAGCTTTCTTTGGAATTGTGAAGTTCATTTAATTGTTGATTTCGTAGACATCATTTTAAGAAATATATGTATTTACTTTGAGGAGGATTTTTTTTTAAAACAGAATAAGGGTGTAGCCATGGGTGCAATATGTTCCCCAAAATACTCTAACATGGTTATGTAACTTAGGAATTGAGAAATGTTTTTAATTCTGAATTTAGTAAATGCTTATATGTGAGATTTTTAGATAACATTTGTGTCTTGAGGTATGGTTCTTCACAACAATTGGAACATTTTTTTACATATATCAATGGTATAATTAATTTTTTAAAATGCACATAATCAGTTATTTAGTGATTCTATTAACTTTTTAGATGTAAATGTTACTAAAATCCATGGTGTTGGCTTCGTCTATCATCTATAGGCTGTCCACCTTTTCTAATTCATATCTCCAGTATGACAACTGTCATCCCCCTGTATAAAAGAAGGCTTTGCTCAAGGAGCAATTTGTGAGACTAAGCAGGATGGTTTCTGATGATAAAAAAATTAAATTCAAAATCAGATGTAACTAAAATGTTCTTGGAACAAGGCTATACTGAGAAATTTTTTTCTGAAAATTAGAACAGAAGTCACACAAAATAGACACTATAGATTTAAAACACTGTTAATTAATTAATTTGATTCTGGTGGGTACATCATTGAGCAAACAAGTTGTTCCTATGATATAACTTTTGCAATAAAACTTTTCCCTGAATGTTCTTGCATAAAGATGATCATTCAGAACAACTAGTCTATTGTTAAATTTCATCAGGATTTAACCAGAAAGTTAGGGAATTACCCAGTTTTCTTACATAAAAGAGGAGGAAATTTTGCAGTGGCAACAGAGAGTTCACACAGGGATTCCACGAGGTCTGAATGATAACATCTCTATCAGTAATGTACTTAAACAGACGGCTGCCAAACTATGAATTAATTGTTATGCATCAAGAGACTTGTTCTCTATTTACTTATACATTTTTTATAAATCATAGTTTATTTACAGTGTCTACTAACTGTTTAATAATATTTTTAGATTTACAATTATATAAATTTTAAATTTTTGTTTATGACTTTTTAATGTGTTTTAATTAATTGATTCATGATTTTTTTCTGAAACCTTATTTGGGTAATGGTGTGTGTCATGTTGATTTAGTTCCCATTTTGTTGCCATTTTCCAAGCAATTTTCTTTGTTTTGGTTCAATCATTTCCATATTTAAAACAACTCATTGCAAAAAAATCTTCATGTCTATTTGTTCACAGAACTACCATAGAGGTAATATCCCTGTGATGCCCATGCACTGGCCCAGCAATCAAGGAGCATCAATTCTCACCACTAACACCACATAGATATATTATTCACTTTCAATTTACTACTATTGTGGACAAAATTAATGCTGTATTTTTCTACTTCAGTCTTGTAAACATTCTGTGCTATATTTCTGTATGTCTTGGAGCTTTTCTCTTCAGGCCTCTTTTGAAAAGCAAAAGTACTAAGTCAAAGTATAATTGTAAAAAAAAGCAAATAAGTAAATAATATATGAAACCAGCAATCTAGCATTAAAAACACAGAATGCTAGAGATGATGGTTTCAGAATTTTTGCTGTGCTGCAATAAAAAAATATATTTTCTGAGGGGGTTCTGTTTTTATTCAGTGGACTTATAAACTTTGGTTTATAGTTCATGATCATGAATGTTGTCACATATATGAGTTTCGGACAGACTTAACAACTGATGTCCTACTTTCAGATGATAACTAATTCCTCACTTGGTACATCATGTCAAAGTACTGGTTAATATTCTTACATTCTTGTGCTCAATTCACAGTTTATTCAGGCTGCTCGTCACCTACAGTTCATTGAAATTTCAATCTACCAACCAAAAGTGTTTATTTTTGTTTTCAGCATATTGTTGGTTTATTTTTGTTTTCAGCATATCATTGCTTTATTTTTGTTTTCAGGCTAGCAAGTATTTATATCATATCGTTGGTTTATTTTTGTTTTCAGCCTAGCAAGTAATTCTATCAGCTTTATTAGTTTTATTTTGTTCCTGCATTCAAAATGGTAGAAGACCTGACTTTAAAATGTTTATAAAAACAGCCACCGAGGTCAGATAGACAGACTAAATGCAGTGCTGCTTTTCTCAGCATTGCTTTATGCCAAATTCTATGTAGCATTATGGTGCAAGATGCATTTCATTTATTTCAATCTGTTAACTGGGTAAATGAACTGATCCAAGAAGCCTTTTTAGCCATAACTTGGGACAAAAGGCTAATACAAGGACATAAACATATATATGATAAAAGTAGTCATGTGTATGTACTATTGCATTATGAAAGATAGGAAACTCAAGAGAGAGAATCACAAATGGTAGAAAAAACAGACTGAATGAGAAAACACTGACTACTTCTCTCCCATTAACAATGCCCTATATAAGTAAACCCCAGCTACAAAAGACACAACAAGTGTCATCTTGGTAGTGATACTGTTAAAGTAAGGATTTTTAGAAATGCAATGTGTATATTATAGGTTAGGACATCGTAGAATTAGGATAACTGTTGGGTGAGGGGGCAAAGTATGTTCTCCCAGTATCTCTGTGAGGTTCTTCCCACATTCCAAAAATATGCCGAGTGTTTCCACCCACCTCAAAGCTAACCAAGAATGGAGTTGTCAGCAGCAGCACAGGCTCCAGATAATGCCTACTGAGGGAAGAGTTATATAGACTAGAAATGTTCAATCTTTTTTATCTCGTGGTACACCAACTAATTGCAGAAATCTTGTGACACACCAAAAAATATATTTTCTGCCTGACAAAAAAAAAAAAACAGAATAATTTTGATTGATTTAGAAAAATCTTTTCCTCCTTTTTATTCACATTTAATATTTAATGAGATATCTGAGCTAGATGTTGTTTTAGAATGTCTTTTGTGTGAAACTGAATTTTGGACAGGCATACTCTTAAATCTTCCTTGGTTTCCAGTCACAATCTATTTTTTGTTCTTAATATTATTCATTGCAGAAAAGCTTGATTTGCACAAATATGACATGGAGAAAGGAAAAAGTGCTTCTATTGCCTTTTTTTGTAATATTGGGAAATTCACTTTTAAGAGATCAACAACAGATACTACTTTTCATTTTGGTTAATGTGTTAATCCTCTGTCCTTTTCTGTCAACTTGTCCTCTTCTCTAATATTTAAATTTGCCAGTTTGCACGCATTTAAGACAAATGGATCTCTTATCCAATTCAAGGATGATACGTCAACTGAGGGAAAATATTTTTCAGTATTTATATTAAGTAATCTTAAAGTCTGTAAAATTAGATCTATAAGACTTCCATCCAGTTTCCACATTTTTGTTAGCTCAAACATTGCTACTGCATTTTCTCTTCTGATTCTTTCTTCCCAAAGCATTAGTTTTTCTTTGAATGCATTAATTTTGTCAGTGGAAGTAAAAATATTTTTCACAATCTCCTTGCATACCTGTATTAAGTGTGTTCAAATAGTGAAACAAATCAGAAAAAAGTGCAACCTTATTGCATCAAAGCTCATCACTGAGAAAATCAGCTAATTGAGATTGTTGAGTTGTCAAAAAAGTTAGAACTTCCTCTTTTAGTTCATAAATTCTTAATAGAACTTGACAATCAGTTAAATAAATAAAAAGAAGTTAGGCGGTTATTTTACATTTGTTTACAGGGAATGTCCAACTGAACACATATCCCTTTTCAGTGGAGACCCGGGTAGAAAAGCTCCAGTTACAAGGATAATGTCAACATATACTAGCATACATAGAGTTCCAGTTACAGACATTTCAGCAGTTTAACAAACATACAGGATACTATATCGATGACAAATAATGCAAAAGTAGAGGACATGCATTTCATTTCATGGAAAAAAGTCCCGATCATAGCTCATATTGTTACAGTTGCAGTTGAAATAATCGAGGGTTATACACATACAGATGTAGTTGCTACAGGTGTGATTAAAATGATAAAGAGGGTTATAAACTTAATAGATGAGGGTACTGCATCCTGTTATTTAAATAAAGAGGGTAGAAGATTGTTTGGGAAATTAGGAAGGCCTAATCATGGGAGTAACCAAACATAGCTAGGTGTCCACTAGGTGTGATATGAGGAGGTTTTTGAATTGTGAAAGAGAGCTGTTAGAAGTTACTGGGGTTTGCAGCTTATTCCAAATTTTAGGAATATAGTTAGAGAAGAGAGGTTTCCCAGCTGAATTGTTGGCTTTGGTGGTATCTAGAAAGTGTTGGTTACTGGAGTGAAGAGATCAGGCTGAGGTGCATGATTGAATGAGTTTTTGGAGAGAAGCGGTTTTATTGGTTTGATGAAGAATTTTGTGGCAAATGTTAATTGATTAAAGTATAAAAGCTGTGGGAATTTGAGCAAATTGAGCTGTTTAGTGCTGTACAGTGATGTGATCTATGTAAAGCTCCAATGGCAAATCTTGCTATTTTATTATAGCAAGATTCCAGTTGGTTTAGGTCCATCTTGCAGAAATTGGTTAATACTGGCAAAACATAGAGGAGGGTTGATAGGAGGTTATGTGTGGGATATGATAACTTTCTTGTTATTTCTAAGAAATTGTTTGCATTTATATAGGAGATCTATTTTCTTCTGAACCTTTTTGATGGTTTGGGCTATGCGAATATTGAACTTCAGGTTGTTATCAATTTCTACCCAGAACAGTTTAGTGTGAGTGCATGGGGTAATCATAGTTTTGTTCCTAGAGAAGATATTAAAAGGACTGGGAAGATGAGGAGAATCTGGTTGAGCTTAAAAGAAGGAGCTTAGTTCTGTAGGGATTTAGAATTAGCTGGGAATTAGTGAGTCAGGTTTCTACTGACAGATAGAAATCTTGGGTTTTGGTATGAAGGTCTTCCGGTGTGGGGGCAGCACATATTAGGGTGGAGTCGTCAGTGTATCCAAAGTAATAGGATTTGCAGCACACCAGAGATATAAATCCCACCAGTGTCTCTCATTAAAACACTTAAACTGGTTAGAATTACTTCACCAGCTCCTTCTCTCTCAGCTTCAAATCATTCACTCCATTCTATACCAGCCTTCCTATTGCCCAGCTTATTTACTCTTATGTCTCAATACTCTCCCACTAGGTCACTTCCTAGCTCAGACCAAAACCTCCTAAGCTACTATCCTACCATCTCTTGGAACCAGCTGCCATTAGAAATCAGGTCCCTCAATTACACAAAAAAATTCTAAGCAACTACCAAGGAATACTTAAAAAGTCACTGGTGCTGTCACTGTACCCTCCCCCCATAAACTTCCCTATCATCCCTAATACAGTCCTTTACCTGTCCCCTATGTTATTTACCTCATTAGTTTCCTCTCCTTTTTCACTCATTAGCTCTGTTTAGCCTTTACATCTTCTCTTGGATCTCATGTCTTCTCTATGTAGGAAACCTCTTTATACTAGTATTCAGCCTCCTCACACTACTATTAACACTCTCATCTCTCTCCCCTCCCTCCCATAAACCTGATGTGCAGCAACAGTAAAATACTAAAATACTAAATATTGTTTATTTCTTGTTCATTTGACAAAACTAAAATGACTGATTATGCTGCTTCCTTCCTTACTTTTTATCAGATATAGTTGCTTTATTCACTTTTTGTTGTGATTTTATCATGTTTATTTTTAAATGCTTATGCTTTGTTATATTATTATGTTTAAATTGATCTTATTTGATTATGTTTAAACTTTATGTAAATGTATTTAGAGCTTTTATCCCCAGGCCTCTGCTGAAAATGGGCTATTTCAGCTCAGTCAGACAATCCTGATCAAACAAATGTAAAATAAAAAAATAAATAAAACCAATAGTAAAGGATAGTAGTGCTGTGGTTGTGCTGTGAAAGGGACAGAAGCCATGGTGGGTGTTTGATAGCAGTTTGTGTGTGAGAAGGTAGTCCATTAGTTGGGTGTGCATGACTCTTTCTAGTATTTTGGATAAGGGAGATAGAATGGCAATTGGGCAATACTTGATGAGTTCAGTGGAATTATTTCCCTTGTGTAATGGTAGAATGTGGGAAGTTTTCCATATTACGGGTACCTGGCTTTCAGATATTGAATGGTTTATGAATATGACTACTGGGTAGGCTGTTACTTCAGCTGCACTTTATAGAAATTCTGCTGGAAGGTTATCAGTGGCTTAGTTGTTGGTTTAAGTTTTTGAAGTAGTTTTTATTAACGTTATTACAGATACTGGATGTAGGTTAAAGGGAAGGTGGAGTCTTGGGATTTGGTGCTGTTCTGGGGGACAAGAGAGGCAGGATTACTGTTAGAGCCTTGAGAGTTTGCTAGGGATTGGATAGTTTCTGTGAAGATTTTTTTTTTTAAATCTGGTTGCAATATTATCAGAATTGTTGGTTGTTGGGGCAAGGGTGGTGGATTTACTTTGTTGAAGTATGTTATTAAATGCTACCCAGAATTTTTTGGGGGTGGTTGTATGTTTATTTTGGATGTTTTGGTAATATTTGATTTTGTCTAATTTTATTATTTTTTTTTGTTTGTTTTAATCCAAAGTTCTAGATATGTTTGCTTACTTTTTTGAGTTTTTAGAGTGGTGATAAAGCTATTTAAGTTGATTTTTTGTTTCTGATTAAGCAGAAGGTGACTTGGATGACTTGGTGAGTCTGAGTCATAAGAATGAAGGTTGGCTGATTGACACTAGCAGATTACCTGATTGGGATGCCTGAGATGGGTTGCTAACTAAAATCCAGTCAAGAATTGGCTGTCTTTTGGAAGATTTATCAGTCCTTGTAGGGGAAGTGATGAGTTGAGTAAACCCATGGAGGTCTATGTGAGAAGATGGATTTTCTGAGGAGAAGTTAACCCAATCTATATTGAAGTCTCCCATCATAATTGTTTCTTGTGGGAGAGAATTGGATATCCTGAATAGTATGTTTTCCAGAGTGGGGAAATTGTTTCCTGGTGGGATATAACTACCAATAATATTGTGTTTTTTTGTGTTTAATTTTTTTATTTGACAAAGATAAGTTCAGTGTTGTGAAATTTAGGAATGTTTATGTCTATGTGGTCTAGAATTAGGTGATTTTTAAATAATATAGCTACTCCTCTGCCATTTCTAGGTTTCCTGTTTTTTCGTATGATATTGTAATCTGGGGCTGTTAGCTCATTGTTGTTAATATTGCATGGAATGTTGTTAACTTCTGTGTGGAATAAGTGCAAGTGAGAAGCTTCCATTGGGGAACATAGTGCTGTAAACAGTCTTGATAGTAATGGCCTGCTTTTTATATAACTGACAATTGTGACATTCTTATCTAGTACTATTTTCAGCTCGGGTACCAATGATTTTGATACTAATACTTTTCTGTGTAGAAAACAACGAGCACAAATAATTCTAGGATTCTTTTTTTGAGCCAGTGTAACAAATCCTTTTACATTTAATGACATAGAGCAGGCACCATCCATATGAATACTGATGCAGGACAAGTTATGTCAGTTGCTAGTCCCTCTATCAATAGGGACCTATTGTCCTTGAGCATAGCCAATATGGCAACATCATGTTTTGTACCCATGTGTATTGAGGCTAGTCAGACCATCTGTGCCATAGTACCTCACCTCCATGATAATTCTTGTATTTATTTAATTCAAAATAAAATGGATGCAAAGTGGCTTTTGGTGGGTTGTGGATGTACATTTTCAGTGCCAGCAACATCAGGTGAGTGAAGTAATCCTCAAGTTTTAAAAGGCTATCTTTTTAAAAAAATCTTGTGACACACCTGTTGACCTCTTGAGGCACACTGGTTGAAAACTCCTAGTACAGACCAACAAAGTTGGGCATTATGGTGTGCAGTATCCTAAAGATAGGAGAACATGGACCACAGACTTTGTGCCACCTGATGGGATAAAATATGGATATTGGTGATTCATTTGGCAAACATGGGAAACAACTTTGTACCAGAATTTATGAACACCTAAAAGATAGTAAAAAGAAAAACATTAATAATGCTGTATGAAAACATTCATTGGCTTGTGAGATTTTCAGCAGATTTTTTTTTCTGCTAGAAAATTTAACAAATCCTTTACAGAGGGTAATTGGGGAATTACTTTAGAATATAATGAACTCAAATGACAGTTGATATTAAATCCTCTAGATATACTAGGTATTAATGATAGTAGTTCAGCTAAATTTAAAAAAATAATAATTTTTGAAACATTTTGGGAAAAGGTTTTGATGATAGATATAATATCTTAATTTTTAATATATATATATATATATATATATATATATATATACAGTTCTGTGTTTTTGTATTTGCATAAGCCACCAACATGGCTACTATTTATTAGTGTTATTAGATTATTTTTATGTATTTGTATGTATATACTGCATATAGAGGCTATTAAATAAATTGTAACAGGATTTTTATTTATTTCAACATTCTTAGTATATATAGTTAATTTTATAATGGCTTGATCACATGACCGATAGCTATAATATGTAAGGGGTGGCTTACAGTGACTCCATTTGGTTCTGAGGAATTCTTTTTAGATGAAAGTACTTAACCATGTGGTTTATTTGTGGATCATATTTGTGGGCTATATTTGTGGATTAAATTTGTGTTATTTTCATTCAGAATTTGTCCTTTGATTTTTGTTTTCCGTAACATTGTTTTGTTATATAGTTCATTAATTTGTGCTGTTCCTGGTTCCTTCAGACATATCTTTTGTTATTTAGTCATGTTGACTAATGTTGCCAAAAATGGATATATGTATTTGATAGTGATTAGCAGGATGAGGACCAAACCTACTCCGACCTACGAAAGGGACCCATGCTTAGAGTGTGATGGGCATGTGCCCCATTGGCCAGTGTGTGCCCAGCATAAAGACCAGCAGCCTTGTGTCACTAAACTATTGCCTGGCCAATGTCCAGTTGCCCAGCTTTGGTTACCTTGAATAGCAAAAACACATGAATACAGAGCATCAGTGATTTAAAAGAGCTTTAATAGTGCCACCAATGCATCTGGTACCTCGGCCTTTCGCCTTCAAGGATAAAATACTATTCACAAGCTCATCAGGTGAACCCCCTCCACAATTACAATTCAATTAACTCCCAATTAGCAGTATTAAAATGCCTAGTGCAAAATACAGAACCATGATACAAAATCACGAACAACATTCAAATGTAAATTATTTTCATATACTAAATACATATATACTAATATAACTTATTTATTTATTGTGAATGTAAATTTAATTAATATTGCCATCTAAATTCAGACCCCTAGGATGAAGTGTACCAAAGTTCAAAATCAGCTTGCTTTCTAATTCCTTCAACGTTTTGCTCATATCCCCTCCCCTAAATGAAACTGGTTGTATGGTTGTGCTAGTACACTAAAGAAAACTGATCAGTCACTTCCACCATGTATGCCATTAAAATGTTCACCTACAGGACTCATGTTTCTGTTCTGGATATCCCCAAGATGCCCCATGATTCTAACTTTTACTGCCCTTTTAGTTTGTCCTATATACCATTTGGTATCATTACATCCACATCCCACTACGTAAATCACCTCACAAGACTTGCATGTGAATCTGCCTTTAGAAATAAACTTCTGCCCATTAATAGTTGTATCAGAGATGTTTCTTATCCTACTACACACTTTGCAGTGTCCACAAGCAAACAGACCTACTATATCTTGGGATGCATTAAACAATGTTGTGTTTAAAAGTTATTTCATTCATATTCAAATATCTGCTGTATGAAAATCTTACAACTTTGGGGAATAAACTGCCCACCACCTCATCCATGTACACAATGTGCCAGAACTCCAAAAACAACTTTCTAATTACTTCAGAAAACAGAGTATCTGGATGCAGAATAGAAATCCTTTCTATTGTGGACAGGAACCATATCATTTCCATCAGTTCTTGCCTTGTCCCAACCACCAACTATACTACTTTTGTGAAACCTAATTCTATTTTCAGCAACACACCTCAAGACATTGTTCAAAACTTCTTCTTCATAACCCCTTTCTAACAATCTCTTTTTCACCTCCAGCAAAGACTCAGTTTTATACTTATCCTCTGAAGTATTACGGGCAATGTGTTTAAATTCACCACAAAGTAGTGATTCCATTAAATGGGGAGGATGCATACTATCAGCATGCAAAAAATTATTAACTGGAGTAGGTTTCCTAAATGGCCAATATTATATTGGCCCAATTGGCCAGTGTGTGCCCAGCATAAATACCAGCAGCCCTGTGTCACTAAACTATAAAATTCCACATCCAAAAACTGAATAAAAGTGCTACCCTCCACCATAGAAAACTTTAAACCACAATCATTTTTATTCATCTGAAACAAGAACTGACCAAAGTCTGTTGGGCGCTGCTTACAGATGAAAAACAAATCATCAATATAACATTTATATAATATCACATGATTTTTATAAAACTCAGTACCATAAATAAATCTCTTCTCAAAAAACATATATAATGAGGTCACATCTACTGCAACCCAATAAAAATCCTTTTGCCATTTATTCATACTTACAGCCTCACATAAACTTTAGGTATTAGTAATATGGGTTGGGTTTCTTACTAAAAACTCCTTAAACAAATGATCCAAAAACATCCCAACATTCTGTACAAATGAATCAACTCCAGAAACAATCGGACTCCCAGAAGGATCCTAGAGGTCCTTATGCAATTTTGGGATAGCATAAAAGTTAGAATTCCAGGGTTTAGAGATACAGAGCTTTTTAACATCTTCCTTTGGAAAAGAAAGCCCAATCTCTCACCCCTCTCCAGTAGTCCAAAAAGCTCACTATTGAATTCAGTAATAGGATATAGGGTCAATTTGACATAACTGCCCTCATATAACAACAACTTATAAACCATCTGATTATAATGATCCTTGAAGGCGAATTGCCGAGGTACCAGGTCTAAAATAAAGTGAAGAAAGGCATTGGCTGTTTGGTGTGTTGCTGCTATTTTTTTCGCTGTTGCTGTTGCTGTGTTTTTGTCAATTTTCCAAGCCGTGCCTATCTTGAGGTAAAGCTAAAAGAAATTTTCGTTTGGAGAATCCGAACAATTTTGCTATTTTTTTCATCATGTCACATAATGGGAATTCAGAGCGGAATACCACTCTGGAGACTCTTTCATTTTTGGAAATGGTGTCGGAACGTGAAAGGAAGTTCATTGATAATGATCCATGGAACTTGAGAGGTAATGTGGAAGCTGATGGTCGTTTTAGCACTTTGAACAAGTTAATGGCTAAAGAATCCGCTCTTTATTATGATACCAGACTGTTAGAAAAATATCTGAGTCTAAATGTTACACCTAGAGGGCTCCGAATAGATAAATTACCGGCTGCACCCTTTTCAGACGAAGAGTCTGACTTATTAGAAGAGTGGAAACAAACTTCTCTCCAATGTACTTTGGGCTGGTTATGGACGCTTGTTAAGCGTAACAAAAGAACTCATGAAAAATTAAAACAAGAGATTTCCACTCTGCAAAATGAACTCTTGGTTGAAGTGAATTATAGAGTTCAAATGCTTGACATTAATGAAAAAATAAATAAATTAGAAGCGGATGTAGTGCTTAAAAAACGTGCCAAACTAGTCCGGGACTTGAAGGACTATGATACCGGCATTATTTTCAGCTGGCAACGTGAACCAGGACGTAACCAATCAAGAGGGAGAAGCTGGTCGAGAGGTTTCAAACGAAGAAACATGTCATTCTCCTTTTCGTCGGCTGAACGCCATGCTGCAGTTAAGAACGTTTCTTTTGCCAGGACTGAGAATACAAGCCGGGTTCAGAACAGAGAAGTTTCTGAGGATGTAAATGAGGCTTCCAATTCCAATTCCGCTAAAAATATGAACTTTCAAAATGATGGTCGGAATAAAGGAAAGAATGAAAGAAATGGCCGTAAGGGTCGTTACAAATGAAGGTTTGAGAACAGAAACTGTATGTATGAATAATTCTAATACATTACAATGCATAAATTTGTCTGATTTGTACCTGGACACTGATATGCTTAGTGTATTAAACAAAGGGAGCAAGTTTGTTCCCACTTTCTTTCCGACATATGCCGATATTTATTTAGAAGTTAAGGCTTTTGTTCGGAAACTGTTACTTAGAGTGTATTTTAATAAATTTGTAAAAATGAAAACATCAAGTACAGAATATTTTGAACAAAATGAACAAACAGAGTTGGATGAAAGTCTTATGAATGTCTCGATATATAATTATGAATATGATGAATGTTTTTTAGAAGAGAATATTGAAATGTCAGTTAGTTGCCAAATTGAAAATGAATGTAATGTAAACTACAGGACTGGGTATGGCAAATTGGAAATGCCAAAATTTAAGAATGTTAAAAGCAATTTTACTCCAGCTATTGTTGTACCAGCAATAACATTATTTCAAAAGGTGATTTTGAAAGAAATTGAGACATCATTTAAGGAATTTTGTGGGGAGAAGAAACAATTTAACCTTAATAGGCAGGAATGGCAAGCCTTAAAAAATCTCAAAGACATCAAAGACCAATACATTTTTAAATGTGCTGATAAAGGGGGAAATTGGGTAATTCTTAGTAAATCAAATTATTGTAATATGGTTTACAAATTGCTCATGAATGCTGAAGAATATAAAAAACTTGAATGTGATCCACTTAAAATTTATAATGAAGGTCTGTTATTTTTATTGGAAAAGGGTGAACGATTGGGTTTTTTCTCACATGGTGATGTTAAGAAAATGTATGTTAAAGATCCCATTGCCCCCATATTATATGCCCTACCAAAAATTCACAAAGACATGGTTGACCCTCCTGGGAGGCCTATAGTTTCGGGCTTAGGCTCCTATATGGAGAATGTTAACATTTTTTTGGACTCTCAATTAAAGATGTATCTACACAAAGTCAGTGCTCACATTAGCAACACCCAAGATTTAATCAAGGTTATTTCCAAAATAAGTTGGAATTCTGAGTACTATTGGGTGACCATTGACGTGAAGTCACTGTATACTAGTATAGATAAGAGATGGGGACTAGAAGCTATCAATAATATGTTGGGTGAGGGACCCAGAACTAATTTTTTGATTTTGTTATTAGAATATTGTTTAACACATAATTATTTTATGTTTAATAAAGAATATTTTTTACAGATCAAGGGAACAGCTATGGGGGCAGCTTTTGCCCCCACATATGCTGTCATATATATGGATTTTTTTGAGAGAAGTTTCATTTATCCCACTGAATTCTTCAAAAATAGGGTAGTTTTATATAAGCGCTTTATTGATGATTTGATTTTTGTTTGTAAAGGGGAAATGCATGAATTTTATGATTTTTTTGAAAGTTTGAATAATAATACGCATGGTCTTTCTTTCTCTTATGAAACTGACAGGAATGAAATTAATTATTTGGATTTGACTTTGTTCATAAGAGAAAATGTTATTGAATTCAGACCTTATAGAAAGAGTACTTCAGTTAATATGTTTTTGCATGCCTCCAGCATGCATCCACCGCATTTGTTAAGCGCACTACCCTTTGGAGAATTCAAAAGAATTCATTCTCATACTAGTATACAGAAAGACGTTGATAATGAATTAAATGAAGTCTTTATGAGATTAAGGGATAGAGGATATGATACAAAACTTTTACAAAACACAATGGTAAAGGTTAAAAACAATGGGAAGGACAAAGATATTATGAAATTTGAATATGGTACCTGCAGACCTTCATCAAAAGAGAAGAATGTGGAGGAATTATTTTTTGTTACTAAGTATACCACATTCTCTAATAGATTAGTTGGTATAGTTAGAAGGTTTTGGTATTTGGTGAGTGAGGATGAAAGTATAGGCGAATTGTTCCCCCATTATGTTATTTTTTCTTTTCAAAAAGGGAAAAATTTGAAGAATATTTTGAATAACAACTGTTGTAATGTTAGAGCTACACAGTTGACCAATACAGGTACATTCAAGTGTAATTCTTGCAGTCTTTGTGATAGGGTTGTCAATATTAATTCCATTAATGATATCATTCATACCCCCAAATATTATTTTAGTTGTAAATCTATTGGGGTAGTATATGCCTTGACCTGTAGTTGTGTTAATATTTGGTACATTGGCCAGACTAAGAGGATGGTCAGAGTTAGAATTTTAGAACATCTGAGAGACATTCGGAATTCTAACTTGCTCAGTCCAGTAGCTAAACATTTTGTGGATATTCATAATGGTAATAGTGATAGTCTAAGATATGGAGTCTTGGGGAGACCATTTGTTCGTATGGGTGATAACATCACCAATAAACTATTAGAATTAGAGACAAAAATGATTCTAAAGTTTAATACTTTAAGGCCATACGGTTTAAATTTAGAATTGGGGATATGATGGATTTAGAAGACATAAAATAAGTAAGAATAAAATAATATAAAATAAAACATATTTAAATGAATTCAAAATAAAATAATAAAAAGCATATATAAAAAAAATTTTTTGAACAAAATGTATGTACATAGAAGTATAATGTTTTATTACATAATATATAAAAAAAATTTTTAAGGAATAATTCCTTTTTTTCAAAGAATGAATTTTTATTAAAAAATGAATTAGCAATGATGCAATGGGCATTATATTTTGCTGTTTATATTTTGCTGTTTGTATGTTTTTTCTATGAGAATTTAATATTGTTATTAACAAGGTCACTTTAAAAGAAATTTTGTATTAATTGAATTATTGCTTAATTGTTTGGAGATGCACTATAAAAACTAACAGTTTGTAGTAAGTAAGTGTGATCCTTGAAGGCGAATTGCCGAGGTACCAGGTCTAAAATAAAGTGAAGAAAGGCATTGGCTGTTTGGTGTGTTGCTGCTATTTTTTTCGCTGTTGCTGTTGCTGTGTTTTTGATAATGATCCTTGGACATAATGATCCAATTGCCCCCTTTATCAGCCTGTTTAAAGGCACATTTATCTAACCGACCCCTCAGTTCATTCAATGCTTTCCATTCAGATTTATCCAAAATATACTGCTTACATGACTTTATAGACTTACCATACTCAAATTCAATTCTTTTGCACATAATTTACTCAAACAAACATACTGCAGAAGAGAATTTAGGTGGTACAAAGTTACTACATGTGCATAATGGAAGAATATTGAATTTGCCATAACCTGTGTTATGATCTGGATTATAACATGCAGCCGTTTCATCTTCATCAAAAAAATCACATTCATAAATAGACGTGTTCAATAAAGGGGCAGTTTCCTCCTCAATACCAACTTCCACACTGTTGCTAATGTTATTTCTTTTTTTATGAAAATAAACTAATACATGTAACTTTTTACAAAATTTCTTAAATTCTAACAATATTTTAGCTAATGTTGGTATCGTACCACTACTTAGAAGACTAACAACCAACTCAGAAAGTTCAATATTGGACAAATTCACAATTTTTTTAAGACTATCACATTCAGGACTAAAGTCATTCTGTAAATAAGTAATTGAATTAATGTCCAAACTTGGTGGAAACTGGTTACATGAACACCAAAATCTGAGCAGTTATTGAGACTTGAATAATCAACTAGGTCTTCCTCACTCTGCTTCAATTCTTCTGGCCCTTCACTTGATTCTCTTGAGAAAATGTCACTTTTTCTTTCACTTCAGAATGACTGGAGGAGTCAGACAACTCCTCACTTTCAATATTTTCAAAGCAAACACTCTTTTTGGATACTATATCCAAAAGAGACTGACTAGTCCCTTCTAACCACCGTTGAATCAAAAGACTTCCTGGAAATTAATTTAGACCACCCCAACATGGAATACATTGCCAGGCATAAACAAATCCGCTCTGAAAATCACCCGTCTCCAATAAGTTTCTTCTTTTTGTGGCTAACTACTCCAAACTATGCCAAGGACCTATGCTAATAGTGATGCTGGGTGTATGTGCCCCATTGGCCAGTGTTTGCCCTCCATAAAGACCAGCAGCTCTGTGTCACTAAGCTATTGGCTGGCCAGTGTCCAGTTGCCCAGCTTGGAATAGCTCTGTTGAGAAAGGGCTGGATGTAAACTCAATCAACCTGCCAAACACAAACTAAGAATTGCTACATTTAATATAGATTCACTGTCAAGATGCAGCTTGTAAGCAGATAACATGATGGAGTAGGTGGAGCATCCACTGTATTTGGGAGACAAGATGGAAACAAAGACATGTGGCTTGGGATCCAGAATCTACTAATCAGGAGGAGGAAAGACTAGAAATGGTGTGGGAATTGTGGTGAGGGATAGGCTTCAGAAGACAGCGAAGGATGTCAACATAATTAATGACAGACTTAGGGCAATCAGACTCCAGTGTAAGGAAAGAATGCTATTCATAATCTCAGCCTATGCCTCACAACAGGGTTATGATTGTGAGGAAAACAGTGCATTCAGACAGCAGTTGCAGTAGTTAAGTCAATGAAGCAGGACAACAGGAACTGGTGTTGATAATGGGAAATAAGAAATACTTATTGTGAATGGCAGTTATACAAAAGCACTATTGACAGTCAACTACAATCAGCTTCGGAAATCTTACTGATTTAGTTATACACAGACAAAGTTATGACATTGCTAACAGAATGTAGGCATTCCTATCCTCAGATGAGTTATTCTTTAAATAGGAAGAGTTATCATTTCAAAAGAATAATCTTTAAAGAAAAAAAAAATCAGACATTTCTGTAACAGCTAATTACATTTGTTTATGAACAAAGGCATTAGGTTGGACTGCTTCAAACAAAGAATTTCCATATAACTGAAAAAGAGTAGAGATAGCTATACACTGTAAATAAGAGATGTGGATATGAGAACACTGAGCAAGGAAGAACTGATCTGAAAATAAATTAAAAATGACTAAGAACCTGTCTTTAAAAAAATCCAGAGTCTAAAACAACAGTTCTTAGTAAATGCGGCCTACACATTATTAATATGGAAATAAATGCAAATTGCAATGTTCAAAGTGAAGTTCAGTTTTCAGAATGAATTAGCAGAACCCCTTTTGCACCTGATTTCACAACAAAGAATCAACATTCAACAGTAGGGAGGCAGAACTGCTTCATTTCTGCATTGTTCCTTGGGAATACAAAGAGAGTTAT
Organism: Protopterus annectens; assembly: GCF_019279795.1. NCBI lineage: Eukaryota > Metazoa > Chordata > Ceratodontiformes > Protopteridae > Protopterus > Protopterus annectens. The sequence goes on from NC_056728.1 coordinate 1,033,203,417, forward strand.
CGCATTTGTATGACAGAAATTGTTTGGAAAGATCATTGATGCATTTCCTAAAGAAATTCAAATAGACCATAGGGAAGTATGATTCTGAAAATACAGGAACAACAAAAGGTAGAAAAATGCAATGAGTCCTAGATAAGAAATACCCAATTCAACACATTTTGTTTCATTCAAAACAGACATTAATAAAGCTAATATAATCTTGGGACATGTGGCACCCTACCCCAACTGTGAAACATGGATCAATACAGTCAAGTACAAAAATCAAGACCATTTATAATTAGATATATAGACAGGATCAACACTGCTCTGTGTAGGTGGATAACATCTCTGTAAATTGATAAATAAAAAAAGAAAAAGTTCAGGACACATTCACAACATGCTAAACTCCTGGGAAAGTAAGACTGACCGGACAGGAAATTGCAAGTTCCTTCAGTGATGAAGATTAGATAGTCCATGGCAGTATCAAGCATCATTCAAAAAGTAACAACTTTTTGTGTTGACCTTTCTGTAGTGCTATATTACTAATTCTAGTTTCTGATAATTAAAAGAAGACAGTAGTGTGTTTTCAGCATGTGGGAAGCCAGTCACATTTCAGCATCATCACATCAGTTGTACTTCCTCTCCTTCTTACTCAAAATAAACTTAGGTTTAAAATAACGTATAGTAACATAGCATATAATGTATGCAAACATTAAAAGGTAAATAGCTCCATACTTTGTAGTCTTTAAGAAATTCTAGACCCAGCTATTCTGCAAAACTTTATGTGCATGACTGAGGTTCATAGGTTCATAGGTTCATAGGTTCATACTAGGCTATCTGTTATTTTGCTGTGCCTCTGTTGAGCAGTGACACTGAGGTAATCCCTGGGGTATATCTAGATCTCCCATCCATTGGTCAAGATTTCTCTTGAACAAGGCCAGCGTGCTCTGCCTCACATATAGAGTCTTTGGGTGATGGCTCTGATGGATCTAGATTTTTGAGGTGAAGCATATTCATCAAATCTGGGTTTGACATGGCCTTGTATGTTAGAGTTCTTTCAGTCGGGCAGCATAGGACAGATGTTTGAGACCCTTTATCCGGGCATTGTACTCAATCATTGGTCTGATGAGTGATGAGTATATGATCTAGATGAGCATCCCTTCATGATAAGGTGGGCAATGTAGAAGGTCTTCCTAACTACTTTAGCTACATGGGTGTCGAATGACAGACTACTATCAACCTGGGTTTGGTAGCTAGGTGTTCTACAATGTACATTGTGAAATGTCTTCAGGGACAAATAGTTGCCAGCATTGCACAAAACAGCATGGAAAGTGGTGACACAAAGTGAGAGGGTAATTCAGAAACACATGTAGTATGATTGTGCTACTGGAAGATTAATGCAATCAGCACCATATGGAAATGATTGAATAATGGAATGCAAATGAGCCGCCATGCTAACCAAAACCACTATATATGTAAATAGTGAAGTCAGACACGGCAGTGTGATTCAGAAATGTATAAAGTTAGTGGTCTGATCTGCAGCAATGATTTATTATGAACACTAGAATTTTCTGATGTACAGAAGCTTAACTAATGCTACGATGCTAGGATTTTCACTATCACGCATTAATATAGTAGCATGTGCTACCTGTCACCTTTAAAGCCAGTATCTTTGATATTGTGCAATATGATGCAAGGAATGTCTATGGACATGAAGATTAGTGTAACTTTAACCATCCATTATATGGGGACTTCCCAGTGTTTAGCAGGGATCACATTAGTAGTTTAGCAGGCAGCAGCTGCTCAAATCCTACATCAGTTCCTTGATGTAATGCTATATGTAGCATGTGAAGAAGCATATTTGACTTTTGCAGTTATAAACTGTAGTTACTATTTGCAGACATTTTCTAGAGTAATTCGAGTCTGCATATATTTTGCAATTGAGCTTGTATTGACTACCATTGCCTGATGTTTTCAGCTTGCTGGTGTGTCAGTATTCAAGGCCAATGCTGTTTCAGTGGCTGTGTAGAGAAGACTGGCTTTCCTTTCTAGATTAACTCATCTGTTTAATTTTTTGTTACATTTGAGCACCATCTGTTCTACCTCCTCCTAAAGTTTTCAGCTTGCTGGTGTTTCAGTATTATCAGCCAAAGCTGTTTCAGTGGGCATGTTGAGAAGGCTGGGTTTCTAGCACAATCTGCCTTTCTCTATTACATTCACATTATGGTAGTTAATCAATATAACTTCATTCTCAAGCATTAGTTTTTCTTTTCTTTCTGTCTTAAATAAAGGTCTGTATCAGCCACATCTATAAAGCAATCACACCTCTCTCTCCTATTGTGCTTTGTCTCCAACTGTGAGGGCAGTTTCTAAGCAAGCTAAAATGTCACAGGGTACCTGCATTGAATAGAATAAAGCATTTCAGCTTGTATTAACTTACTGTTTTTAAATAACTGCTACAAATAGTCAGAGGTCCTTTCAAATAAATTTATTAGTGTTTCACCTGTTGCTGTACTGACCACTAAAGGTATCCACACATGACTTGGGACATAACACCATAAGGGGGCGGCACAGTGGTGCAGCGGTTAACGTTGTCGCCTCACAGCAAGAGGTTCTCTGGTTCGATTCTCGGCTGGGGTGCCTTCTGTGTGGAGTTTACATGTTCTCCCTGTGTTCGTGTGGGTTTCCTCCGGGTACTCCAGTTTCCTCCCACATTCCAAAGACATGCATCTGGAGCATTTCTCCCTGGCCTCCGCTGAAAACAGGCCCTGTGGAACCTAGTCAGACATTCCCGGTCAACAAATGTTAAATAAGTAAAAAAAATAAAAACACCAACCTCTCAACACTAGTCTCACATTAATAGTGCCCTCTTCAAATATAATTTGTCTGTTAATTACCCTCCCATTAATACTGCATCAGTTCTCCCCACAGAAACACACTATCGCTATCTAGTTTCTCTTGTGATACAGCTGTAACACCTATATATGTGTGTATTTATATATATATATATATATATATAAATGCACACACATTATATATATATATATATATATATATATAAATGCACACACATTATATATGTGTGTGTGTGTAAATATATATGTATATATATACTCACAGGTGTGTGTGTGTGTGTCTATATATATATATATATATATATATATATATATATATATATATATATATATATATAATATATATATATATATATATATATACAGTTTACTATCAAAATACCGAAGCTGAAAACAAAAACTGTATTTAACATTGAAAGGAAACTTCGAATGCCTGCATAGGCATAAATGCTGAATCTGTTGAATGAATTCATCAGATTTGACATTTATGTTGAATATCAAACAGGATATCTGTGTAGGTGCAAACATACATTGAAGTCTTACTCTGGCATTCACATTTTAGCAGGGGGAAGACACTCTGCACCTCCCCACACACCCCCGGCAAACTGTATATTCCAACTCTGATATCACGCTGCAGTGCAGAAAGGGATACATCTCCCAATCCGCACTCTACTGCAATCTCTAGGCATAACATCAAGTACATATCAGCGAATGCACAGTTGCATTAGCTGATATATACTTTTGTTCTCATAATGTTCTGCAACACAGAAATCAGCCAACTGCCATTCATCATTTCAGTGTTCGTCAAACCTACCTTCTACATTTTAATAGTAAACATATATATATATATATATATATATATATATATATATATATATATATATATAAAATGTTTTCCTTGCTGCATAGCAAGAAACTTACTCTAACAATTATGAATTTAAACTATAAATTTTGAGAGTAATGCAAACACCAGTAACAGAATTTAAACTGAATAAATCTGATTTCTGCAGTGAGGAAATCTTCTCATATTGTTTTTTTTTTTGGCTAAAATACTATACTGCAAAGTGTGACCCACTCTGTTCATTCCCCTAGCTTACCTCAATATCCACCCCACCCCTACCTACTCTAAATGTATTTCTCATCTTAGCCTCACCCTCAAAAAAACATACTACCAATTCACAAAAACTTCTTCCCGCTGAAACATACCTAACCAATAACAACATCTTACATCACCAAATTGCTATAATTGACAAATACTTTGACCCACCTATAAAATTATACTACCTATCCACATCAACTTTTTTCACCAAAACCTAACCTACCAATAACACCCTCTTACATCTCTTTTTTTACTATAACTGACATTACCCATTTTCTACCCTTCATTATCTAATTATGCTCTCCTTTAATACATCCCATGCCTTAAACCACCAATCTCCACCATTATAAAATGTCTCACTCATATTATTACAATTACATACTCTACATCTTACCAAAAAACTCTCCGATTCCTTCACCTGTTACTAAAAAACACAATTACAAGGTAACCCTTTCATCCATCCTGTTCAGTATAGGTCCTCTCTTATATGAAAATGACTGCACTAACCTCATTAAACCTAAAGTAGTCCATATCTCCAAAAAGGTTTAAATGTACTATCAGCATCTGTTCCACAAAAATGTAAACAGCACACTCATAGAACTGTATAACTGAATCTACTGTTTGCAGGTGACATTCACCCCAACTCTGGACCCTTTCAGGCACCAAGTTACTCCACAAATAACCAATCAACCCTGCCTGAAAAACCTAAGTTTCTCTTCTGAAAAGATAAGAAATAGCAAAAAAGTCAATTTATTCCATATGAACCTCAGAAGCATTGTAAACAAAATTCCAGAACTGCACAATAGATAAAATATAACTTCCCTGACATACTAGCAATAACAAAAAATTGGCTAAAACTGAATATCAGTAATAAAGCTGGGGTGGGGGGTATTTCTGTAATACCCTTAGAGCTGATAGATTAAACAAAAAAAAGCAGGAGTAGCAGCAATAATGTACCAGAGCAGCATAAGCCTGTCACCTCCTCCATCTCCCATACCCTCCTTCCTCAATACTGAACTACGTTTAAGTAATTGAAAACCAAATACAGGTAAAACAATATGCATGGCAACCCTTTATATCCCACCTGGAGACAAAAATCAACACATTGGAGGACATCCTGTATTGGCTGATAATGTACACACTGAGACAATTATACTAGGCAATATTAACATTAACGGGTCAAGTCTCACCTCTGAGATAACTACTAGTATAAACCTGTACAATTTCTCCAAACTTATCAGTGAACCAGAATCAACCTGAAAAATGGTAAAAGTACCACCCCAGACTGGCTATTAACAAATCAGCCTAACAATATAAGCTCCCACAGCTCCTTAGTTACCATACTTAGTGACCACCTGCCTATATATATATGCCACAAGAGAATGCCTTACTTCTCCAAGGGAACACACATACAGATCCTCTCACAACATGAACTTTGAACCACAACGGTTTAACACCTCATTGCAATCTCACAGCTGGAACATCCTAAAAGTCTTGCAACTTTGTGATGCTATTGACTATTTTAATACAATATTTATGGAAATGCTAAACAGCGTGGTCCCCCTTAGGCTTAAAAGAATGCAAAACAACCCTGCTCCCAGTCTGACTCCTACTACCAGTAAATTAATGAGGAACAGAGAAAGCTGGGAAGACATGACTCAGTAATAAAATAGCAACACTCATCTACAATAAAATACTTAAAAAATAAAGATAAATGTCAGATCAAATTTAACAAGAAACTTTATTTCTCCAATTTGCAGAATAGATGCTAAAAAAATTCTAGACAAATCTGGAAAACCATATCTAGAAAAAACCCAACTTCTGTTGTTAACTGAGTAAAACCAAGTACACTAGCTCCAGATGGAATTCCTGTTGATTTCTTAAAACTAGCATCCAACTCATTTTCCTTTCTGTATCCATTTTCATATATAGGTCTGTTCAGGAATCGCATATCCAAGCATTATGGGAAACAAATCTCAAATCATCCCACTTCACAAGGCAGGCAACTCCAATGATACATCCATCTTCAGTTCCATTTCCATTCATCGGTTCACAAGTTCATAAGTGTATACCAGGCTAACGACTGCAAGGGCCTTTTTTAAGTCTAGCCATACATCCCAAATCTCTTTGGTACCCTTGATAAGTGTAAGCAGGGGCTTGGAAGCTGAAACATTTACCGGCAGGGGTCTGGGTGATGAACCATTTACAGGTTGCCTGTTTCCATTAGAGACATAGGTGCCAAACCAGGGATGAATTTCCTGTTCACAATACAATTGCCCAAGTTGTATTTGAATTGGGTTAGGGAACAACTCTGCTCATCATAGATGGAGAGCCAGTTCCAGAGAAGGGGTAGACTCTGGAATACATACCTGTCCCTCCATCAGGTCCTATTTATAAAGCAGGCAAGGTTTAAGTCTTTAGAATGGGCAATTCTGGTGTTGTTTATTTTGTGGATATACAAGATGTCCATCAGAGTGTGGTCCACTAGGCATAGCTCGACCCTCAACAGCCTATAGGAGACAGAATACAGGATGGGGCTTTGAGGCATTCTGCATAGGACATGTTACTTATGCCCTGTATTATTTTAGTGAGGAACCTCTGTGGATGTTCCAATTAATGGATTTGACTAGTTAGGGACATAACAAAGGGAGTAGTGTATTCAATGACAGGTCTAATGAATGCTGAATATGTTGCAATGATGAATTCCTTAGACTTAGATGCCATACCTTTGTTTATAAGTTGCACAACACAGAATGATTTCTTCACTGCTGTTGTTATGTTTTGGTCAAAGGCTAGATTACGGTCTCCTCTCCTGGTCAAAGGCTAGATTATGGTCTCCTCTCCTTCAAAATTGTTGAAAAATACAGTCATAATCAATTAATGACATTTAAAAACAAAGAGCCTCCTTGCCCCAAAAGAACATGTTTTCACATTAGGCATAGCACTAACACAGCTCTCTTAAACTTTGCCAGTACTGTTAACCTAGCCAAAGACAAAGGCCTACTGGTTTCTGTTATGTTGTTGGACCTATCCAAGGCCTATTATACTATTTCCCACAGCTTTCTTCTAAAGCAACCATTTTCATTTGGCCTATCAAACACCTACAGCAAATGGTTCTCCAACTTCCTTTCCAATAGACTCAGTCTGTTAAATGAATTAAAGAAAAACTCAAAAAACATGTTGTTTTCCATCATATCTTTATTTTCTGAGCTATTTTAATGTCTCAAAATCATCCCAAGTGCTTCTTTTTCAATTTTAATGTGTTTCCCACAAAATGGCAGATGATGGGGCCTGCTTGGTAACGCAATCTTGTTTTCTTGCTTTCATTCCTTCTTCCCAGAATACATTTCAAGTCCTCTTTATATGAGTTATGCTAGACATAAGGAAGTGGTGTTGTTTCCTCATGACATTAAGACATAATGGCAGAATTGTGATGTACTGTCATCTAAAGACACCTTCTACAACACAGGTACTTCTATGTTTCCCTGACTGAACCTTATTAATGTGTCTGTCAGAGGTTGTTCTGTGCTATAAATAGCTGTTAGCTTCTTCCAGCAAAAGAAAAGTAGGTAAATAGCAGGATTTTGTAAAGGGATTATTTTGTAATTCTAAAAGAATTGAGACCTTCCCCCACACTCTCATGCAGAGGTGTGAAAACTCATACAGCAGTAAATGATCTGTGCTGTACATTTCAGGTGACAAGTAGTAGGACTCCAGACTAAGTCTGTCTGCTACTTCTCAATGCCTTCAGTGGGATTTTTTTCTCTCTCTCTCATGAATGATGCAGAATTAAAATGTGCTTTACTAGTTCCATAATTATTTCTGTCATGTTCACTCCTCTTTTTTTTCTATTTCATATTTATTTATACTTTGGTAACCAGGAAAGTGAATGGGTTCCAGGACCCTTTTCAGTCACATTTCAGTCTACATTGGCAATGAACATAACAAGTAATAAATGCACTTAGCAATACAAAGAAACAATATTGACATAAAGACAATGACAAAGATTGCATGTGCAACACATATCCAATGTGTGACAGTGAATATGTAAAATATTAATCATCATTTACTAGAATGTATACATTAATAATGCTTAACTCTACTATGTTAACTGTATCATAAACATGAGTGTGTGTGTGTGTGTGTGTGTGTGTGTGTGTGTGTGTGTGTGTGTATATAACAGAGAACTAGATTATATGCCTGCGTGTGTACTTCAGGTCCTTTAAAGAAAAACAAATCAAAATGGAAATCATCTGCTTGTGTGTGTGTGTGTGTGTGTGTGTGTGTGTGTGTGTGTGTGTGTATAAAAATGTATGCAGCATGTAGAATACTATATGTGGGATGCAGTACTGTGTTTAAATGCACATCTGACTGCGTGTGTGTGTGTGTGTGTGTGTGTGTGTGTGTGTGTGTGTGTGTGTGTGTGTGTGTGTGTGTGTGTGTGTGTACACACATTTAAACACAATTAAGTATTTCTAATTTACTTTTTCTTAAAGTTTTTAATGCAAGAGCACATAGTAGATATATGGTAAAGTATATTGAGCTGTATGTTATGGTCGCCATTAATGATCACATTTCCTTTGTGGTCTACAAAATGCTTATGCACTGTTACAATGAAAGGACTGACTCAAAGTCAGTGTGAATCTCTTACCATGGATCTGAGTGCACCAGATATTCATCACCCCCAGGAAGGATGTAAGAAAAAAAAAAAAGACCTTTTTATGAACATTATCAGTGCACCTTGTTGACAGGGTTGTCACCTGTCTCTCTTTTTGCAGTTCTGTTGTGTGTGTGTGTGTGTGTGTGTGTGTGTGTGTGTGTGTGTGTGTGTGTGTGTGTGTGTGTGTGTGTGTGTGTGTGTGTGTGTGTGTGTGTGTGTGTGTGTGTGTGTGTGTGTGTGTGTGTGTAAGGGAGGGCTTGAAAATGGTAAATGTGTTGATATTTTACAAAAAAAAATATTTTCTGTCTTTTCTCCAAATGTCACGAAAATCTTTGATACTACATTGAAGTTATCTCAATATAAACCATTATAAATAACGAAAATTTAAAGCTTAGCATTTCAATACTGTGATGCTGCTTACGTAAATTTGTTAGAAGAGATGACAAATGCCTTTAAACCCCTGACTGATCTAATTGCTTTGTTTTGCTATGAAAAGTGAGCGTTCATTTCTCCTCCTTTCTGCAATAAAAGCAGTGGAAAATAGTTCTACAGCTGTCTGTCTTTTTTTTGTATCAGCTGCTTGTTCCTGACATTAGTAGGATAAATTGGCCATACAAGATTGGCAGCAGTATCTGATATGGTAAACTACATATGCAACTGCATCTATGACATGTCATGAAGGCAGAGATAAATTCCTCAGCAAGGTAAGTGAGAAGTTAAGCTTAAAAAAAAAGAAGGTGAGCTTTCACTTCCTTTGATTCCAATATGAAGAAATAAATGTATTAAGAAGTACAAGCAGGTTTCTGGTACCTATGCAATACTGGAGCCATACTGTAAAGAGAAAAGAATCCCAAAGGCTGATTTAAACTATAAGAGAGGGCAGAGTTTTCCTTAAATTCTTACTCATCCTTCTTACCCATCAAAACTGGTGTTCCCCAAGGTTCCATACTGGGGCCACTGCTTTTCAATATATTTACCAACAACCTGCAGTTCACCAAATGTCAAGCATCCCTAATACAATGTAATGATTACTTGACATTATTCTGCCAATAACCTAATTATTTTACAACACCTCACTCAAGTGTCACTTCATCAGTTGAAAGCTGGTTCAGTAACTCGCAGCTTCTACGCAATCCAAAAATAAAATGAATAAATACTTTCACACCTCAAACAAAATTTCTCAATAACAGCATCTGATAATACCCTTGTAGAAGTTATACGATATACCGAGCTACTAGGTATGACAATTGATAACAACCTGAAATTTGACTTGTATGTGCAACAAACTAAACCAGTGCTACAATAAAATGGCAAAAATTGCCACTGACTCATCAAACAGAACCCACGATTGCTTAGCCCTAAAAGAGCTTGACTGGCTTGAATAACCTAAGTAACACATAGAACCAAAAAACAGAAAACAGAGATGTACCAGTAATCCACACAGCAAGACTCAGCAACACAAATTCACAACACACTTACTCCAAACTATTTGTCTTTTAAAAATGAATATACAAAGCAGAACAAAGCAAAACCCTACTAAACATATTTCATACATACACCTCTTCTGGCTAATTCAATCTGAAAACAAAATATTCTTCAGTACCTACAAACCACACCTGTCAGCAGGAAACTCTCTCTGTTCCAGCTATGCAGCCCACTCCTGGATCTCCATCCTCTTATCCCTTAAACACATTAGCAATCATTCCAGTTTCAAGACCAGTCTAAAAAATATTTGCCTGATACCTGTACATGCACAACCCTCAAAGCAGATGCATGACCACCTACTCACTACAACTATGCTTTTCTCACAATGAATTCATTAACACCTCCATATCTTAGCATGTAGTAATGGCCTAAAATCAAAAGAAGTTCTCACTTTATTGAAACTAGACTAATGTATACTTTCCTCACTCTTAAACTAACAATTACTACTATTTATTTTCCTCTCTCATGTCCTTCCATGACCTTCTATTCTTTTTAATAATAATCAACTCTCTCTGTCTCTCTCCATGTCTTTAAATCATTCCTCCCTGCTCATTACTCCTCCACATCTCATTCTATTCCTCTGTCTATTTTAGCAGCAGAATACTTTATCATTTTCATAGTCAATATGTTGAATAACCATATATTAGTTTTCTTGACATGGGTTATTCATTTCTAAAACGGTCTTGCTATTTGCAATACACATTGCATTCTTGAATGCAATTTATTCTAGTAATATTCTGCAAATGTATTTCAATCTGTTTGTGTTTTATCTGTTGTGGAGATTCCCCCTTCTATAAAATTATTTATTAGCTTCTGTGAAATTCTTTTAGGAGTGTTTTTGTGGAGCCCCCTCCCTTCTCACTGTACAATCTTAAATCTGTTGCAGGACCTTTCTCCTCTTATATATAACTACTCATCAACTAATGTTTAAATGTTTATGAATAGGTTGAGGAGTTTTTCAACCCAGGCCTCCAGTGAAAATGGCCATTGGCTCAGTTGGACTTTCCTGGTTATCAATGGACAAATGAAATAAAACAAAATTAAAATAATAACAATCCATTGCTATGCTGGTATTTTACAACATAGACTATTTCCCTAACTTCCAGGGAAGCCAGTGTTTGCATCCACATTTCTTTCAAAGCACTTACATATTTTCCCATAATCTGCTTCATAGGCGCACACATTGTCAGCTTCAATATCCTGGATATGCTGTTCCCATGCATGTATTTAGAAGGCTAATCATAACCAAGTTCGTAATTGTGTGACAAAGCCGATACAAGATATACCATGGAACGTTGGCTGATGAACCTCTTCTGTCTCTCCCAGCCCATGGTAGAAATGTCACCTCCTCATACATCTTTTTGAACATTTGAAGGCTCACTTTTGCTGACTGGATACATGTGAGCGCCTAATACAGTATGTTCTGGAGACTTCCACTTAGAGATTTCCTGTCAGCATCATGCTGCACTATATGGTGCTATGAAATCAGTTATGTCATGAAAATCACTTGAAAGATGTGTGGCGATAGGGGAGCAGGAGGAGTCAGTCAAGAAGTCTTCAAGGAAGCTGCAGTAGTACCCAATGTGAAACAGAGACGGGTGATTTCTATAGCGGCACAAACAAATTGGCAACATTTGTCCACAACTAGGGGCAATGCAATGGACAGCACTGGATAAAATGGATGCGAGATTAATCCACATAGGCTTAGCAGTATGATGCCTTGAATGGCCATACAATGCATCAGGCATTACCATGCACACACACATCAGATGGGTAGGCTGGGAACAATCAACATTTACACAGGTGGGCAAGGCATAGTGACAGAGGAAAACAATAATACCCTATGGATAAGGATTACGAGAGGTTGATGCGGTGGTCACATATGCAGCTCAGACATTGGGGAGTAGTCATGGATTACATCCTTCAGAGTCATTATAGGTTCATAGGTTCATAGGTTGGTACTAGGCTATCAGCAATAGGGTCTGTACAAGCCTAGCCATAATAATTCCCTGTCTATTTCTTCCCACAATATTTACTTCCCTGGACCCCTGTCTAGCAGGGCGACTGACGAGTTCTCCGGAATAAATTTCCTATCTCCCATCCAATCATCTAGGTTTCTTTTGAGGAGGGCCAAGGAAGTGCTCTGCTTAACATGTATGGACAGTCTATTCCACAGTATGGGGAGTCTCTGGGTCAGGAGCCTATCACTCCAGCATGTTTTGTTCATTGTGATGACAAGGTTTAGATCCCTGGAGCATGTGGCTCTGAGGGATTGATATTTCTTTAAGTGGAGCATGTCCAACAGCTCAAGGTTTGACACGGTCTTGTATGTTAAGCAGAGATCACCTCTGAGTAGACGATACACCACAGAGTATAGCTGGAGTTTTTTTAGACGGTCAGCACAGGGCATCTGCTTTAGGCCTGTGATTCTTTTAGTGAGGTATTTCTGCAGCCTTTCCAGCTGTTGCAGCTGTCTTGTGAGGTACATACTAAACAGGGCATTGTACTCTATAATGGGTCTAATGAGGGATGAGTACAGTGGGACAATGACCTCCTTTTTTCTGGATGAAAAGCCCTTAGTGATGAGGTGTGCCACATAAAAGGATTTCCTGACTGTTGTGGTGATGCGGTTATTGAAGGTGAGACCACTGTCCACCTGTGTCCCTAAGTCTGTCAACACACTTTCAGTGTGTAGTGTACTGCCACCTATGTGGTAATTCATGGGTACATGTTTTTCCCAAAGGGGATAACTATACATTTCTTGGATTTAAGCTTGAGCCCATAGCTCTGGCATTGAGCATCTGTTTCTGTAAGGCCCTTTTGTAGAATGTCCACATCATTTGGGGATTCAATAATGGCTCCCAGTTTGCAGTCATCTGTGAACTTTGTTAGCCATAGTCCCTTAGTGTTGGCCTGTACTTCAGAGAAGTAGATGCCAAACAAGAGCGGTCCCAGGACTGAACCCTGAGGTACTCCACTTGTCACTTGTCTGGAGCTGGATTTGGAGTTGGCTTCTTTTACAGTCTGAGTTCTGTCAGTAAGCCAGTTGGCAACTCATTGAGTGACGTAGGGATTTATGCCCAGCTTAGTAAGTTTATTTATGATTCCAGAGTGGGGGGGTGATGTAAGGCCTTGGTGAGGTCCAGATAGGCTGTGTGGACTGTCTTACCCTCATCCACAGCTCTGGAGACTAATCTGAAGAAGTCAATCAGGTTCAGGAGACAAGATCGGCCCTTCACGAACCCAAACTGGGTGGGTTCTAGTGTTTGAAGGTTGCCAATGTCTTTGTTTATAAATTACATGATAATGCGTTCCATGCCCTTGCAGATCAGGCTCGTCAGACTGATGGGACGGTAGTTCCCGTAATCCAAGATGGATTCCCCCTTGTGGAGTGGGATAACTGTAGCTGTGTGCCACTCAGTGGGCATGAAGCCTGAGGTGAGGCTATGATTAAACATGACACTTAGATGAGGTGCCAGTTAATTTTGTAGTTCATGTAGTACAAATCCTGGGATGTCATCTGGTTCCATGGATGCTGTATTCTTAGCTTTGGAGAGTGTGGTTTCTACCTGTGTGGCCATGATTACTGGAATTTGGCAATCTTTTGGTATTGAGATGGGCCCTTTAGGGAGTGAGAGGGCAGCGAAGTTGGCACTCGATCTGCCAGGATATTGGCAATATCCTTGGGATCAGTATATTTAATGCCATTCTGTTGTAGCTCAGAGCAGATCTGAGAATTGCCATTTAGATTCTTGACATAACTATAGAATGCCTTGTGGTTGTCTTTGGAATCTTTGGCAATTTTATTTACATAACTAGCTTTGAAGGATTTTATGAGGGATCTCAGCTTCTTACTGAGGCTGGTAAGGGAGTTTTTTGCATCCTGGGATTTTCCTCTTTTCTGCAACAGTTTCTTCCTTCTGTTGTATAGTTTATTTATGGTGCTTTCTTGTTGTGAATGCTTTCAGGGTGTCCCATGTGGCACTGCAAAATCATGACTAGACATGTCTTGTCCATTGGATGGCTCAGAAATTTGGGAACTTGGATGGGAACACTTCTGTTTTTTTTATGTGGTAAGCAAAAAGAAGACTGGCATCTAGTACCCTGAAAATGGTCATTGGTATTCATTGCACTCAGTTGGCTAATTGAGGACTGGGATGGTGTGCAACTGTGGGATCTAGACTGGTTGGCCTTATGACTGTTATTACAGTGGAACTGGAAAAGCATCAGCCATGATCATGCCAGTATCCATGCCAGAATCCATGTCTGGGGCTGGTGGTAGCCATAGACAAAGTGGACAGTGATGCTGTATCTGGAGCTGTCTGTGCCATATATGTGTATGTCTAACCTCTGACTATGCTCTGTGCATCTGTCCCTAGCAAAGCCACAGTTGAACATGTGCCTGTATAATTTAAAAACAAATTTCGACCACCAAGGCTAGAGCAAACTTTATCACTTTATTAAAATAAAAATAATATGATGAGAGTTTTTATGCTGCAAGCACTTCTTCAGATCATGCTAAAGCATTCAGGACATCTTCTTATATATCTATACAAGTGCTTGTAGCATGAAAATGCTCATCATTTTATTTTTATTTCAATAAAGTGATAAAGTTTGCTCTAGTCTTGGTGGTTGAGACTCATAGCTTTTAAGTGTACTCGTTTTATGTAGATCGACCTTTGTTCACTATACTTTTATTTTTCTGAAGTTGCTGTCTTATGTTTGAATGGTGAATCATGGCTGAATACAGATACAGAGCTTGGATATAACCCATAACTATCTGGGGCATTGAACTGTGACTTTTATACTCAAGTTATTACAGTGGAAGGTAACCAGCTTTTGATGCTTAACTTCACAAAAACTATGATGAATTCTGAAGATATGTCAATGGAGATGGACAGTTTACATTATTGCTTAGAAACATGGAAAATAAACTTTATAAATTCAAGAGGCTCCAGGGGTAAAGAGTTAATTTAGAAGCTTGCCTCCACCACATAGAGAGGTCTGCAAGTCTTTTGCATGCCGACCTATGAAGAACAATACCCAGAACTCCTGAGATGTTGGCAGGCATTAAATACTGAACTCAGTTTCATTTATATAAGTCTGCTGTTATTAGAGTTCTTCAAACCGAGAACTTTTACTCATCCTACAAGAGATTTTACTATTACTAGTTCTAGTTATGTTGACTGCAGAACCATGAACATTGTTTACTTTTCTTTCTGTCAGAAATGCTTTGTGTTTTATATAGACAAGACAAATAGGATGTTCAAAGATAGGATACTTGAACACATTCGGGACATTAATAATGGTAAAGAAACAAATGCCTTAGGAAACACATAAGAGAGACAGATTGCACACATAATTTCAAATTTTTTGCCATTGAGGTGGTTCACATAAGCATATGAGGAGGTGACATAAAGAATTTGACTGAAAGTATTGAGCAAAAATGGATTCTTTCACTCAATGCTGAGAAATATCCTGGTCGGAATGGTGTGGCATCTCTAAAACCCTTTCTGAAATCTCATCACCTTAGGCATTAAAATAATAGAAAATATGGTTTTAATCTTTATTTTTATGTATGTGTGCATATATATATATATATATATATATATATATATATATATATATATATATATGTTTTTTTTTTCTATACATGAATTCTTCATATATGAATTTTAAATACATATGAAATGAATGACAGACTTTAACTTATTTTTATATATATTTTGAAACTATGTCAGTGCTAAGCATTTAATAAGCAAACAGCATTCTACTGATTGTTTTATTAATGATTTACATCTGATTTCAGTTATGTGTTTTAGCTGACAACATATGCTATTTAAGGGAATGGATTGATGGTCATTTTATCTCATGAAGCAACCAGAGTATTTGTGAAAGTTTTTACGTTTGTTTTGTTTTGTTTATTTTATTTTTATCAATAAATGCTTGGTGTGTAAGTCTTGGTGCAGTTGTTCTACAATTTATTTTCACTGATTTCTGCATCTACCTGCACCCTTGAGCCACTCTTTTATCCTCATTTTATGATGAAAAGGTGACTGATCAATCAGTTACAGTTGCAAGTAGGCATTATCTAGCATCATTCTGCAGCAGGTACATTAACAGTTAAGCATAATAGTGAAGCTAGCATGCATACCATGTGTGGAACAGAAGAGATGGTTAAAGCACTAGAAATGGTTATTTTAAAAATGGTGCCTACTGGGCAACTTACATTACTAGGTTTCCAATGGGGGGAGTTGAAGTGGGCAGAGTGCAACTGAGAGTACCTGAGGACGGAAGATCACAGTCTTCCCTAGGTGAAATATGAACCTGGCCAGGAATTACCACAACAACAGAAACAATCATAAATACTACTGAATCATTGCAAAAACAAAACTGCAAGTAAATGTTAAGGTACCCACTTATGTTGTAATGGGAAGTGCCTGCTAAAATAAGGTCTAAAATAGTTCTACTTCTGAAAAATATGAGCTATTTCTATATAAGGAAGGTCTGTGTAATTTTAGCACTTAAATAGGAGCTATATCAGAGACAGATAGAATAACTAGCTTTGCCATATTATTGTAGCTGAGGGGTGAATACAGTAATTAAGGGAGCTAAATATGGTAGTGGGGGGGGGGTGGCTGGGATACCATGCCAGTAAGATGTGCTCACCAATTATCACTTGCAGTATCAGACATAATAGAACTCCCTTTTAAATATCATCTGCATATGTTGTGAGGGCTAGAATGTACTTTCAGCCAGAAGAGTTTCCAGGCTTAGGAGTGCAATTTTGCAGTTAGTCTGGATGGATTTGGGTAGCACATAGATGAGATGGAAGGCAGCTTGCAGGGAAGAAGTAATCTAGGCAGATTTCAGCAAGAAGAATTCCAGGCTTTCTGGTTTTGCTGTATATAAAATAATATCATCTGCAAATAGAGCCAGCTTTTTTTATTGCTATACCAATTATATCCTTCAATTACTGAGGCTCTTATTTTCTTTGCTAATGGTTCTAAATATAATGCAAACAACAAAAGGGAAAGAGAACACCCCTGCCTGGTTCCTCTACTTAAGCAGAAATGATCAGGGAGGACCCCACCCACTTTAATTTTTGCCTCTGATCCATCATATATACTCCTAATCAACCTTATAATTGTATCAGGGAAAGCAAATGTTTCCATTGCCCTTCTCATAAAAACCCATCTTACTCTGTCAAATCCTTTCTCTGCATCAAGACCCACCAACAACAATGGTATTTTCTTACATTCTTCTTCCCTTTGGATCATCAGTGTTCTGTTAATGTTGTCAAATGTTTGCCTCCCCTCCACAAAACCACACTGATCCATTTCCATCAATTTTGGTATCAATTTTCAGGCTACAAAATTAATGAAACTAAAACAAAGGCAATAGCTGGAAATTATGTACCCACACATGAACTGGTCCAACAATATCCATATTTATGGGGACATGATAAAATAAAGTATTTAGGAGTATGGATTAGAAATAAATCTGTTGTGTCAGCTAAGGATATATGGGAAGAGACTTAACAGAGACTTAATACAAAAATTGAGAAACTGGAGGCTTTATTATTTATATATATATATATATATATATATATATATATATATATATATATATATATATATATAGTAAGATACATGCGATTAAAATGTCTTTAGTCCCTTTAATCTTATACACAGGTCAGGCATATTTTTATCAACCAGAGGAGAAGCTGTAGATAGTAATTAAAAAAAGAGCTGAAGGATTTTATCTGGGAGGGAAAGATGGCAAGAGTCAGGTGGGATAAGCTTATTCTTCCAATAGAACAAGGCAGGCTAGGATTACCCAGTTTGAGGGGATATTTTAGAGCAACACAGTCAAGGCTCTTATACATAGCAAAAGCAAAAAACTATAATTAAAAATGGAAAGAACTGATGATGATATGGGGGAAGCTCAAGAAACAAGCAAAGACTGGCATTTTGGATCCAGGCTCTTAAGAAGAACAACAATCATACAGAATATTATATTCATAAAATAGTAGGGAGTATTTTAAGAACTAAACCAACACGGGAATGGAGAAAAGGAATTCTGCCCACAGGGATGACTGCGGTTAGGGCTGTAGACAATAGGCAAGATGGGGATGGAATTTATTGACTGGCAAAGGAACCAAGGTATTGGAAGCAAATAACTAGAAAGGGAAAGGTAATAGAATGAGAAGATGCCAAGAATTTATTTGGACTTCCGGTTAGAGATTGCCTTCCCTATCAAGGATTGATATCAGAGTATAGGCAAAGAGAAAGAAATAGGGGGTCTTAAATGAAAGACGCTGGAGTTTTAAATAGAATCTAGAACAGAAACTGCCATTAAACATGAATACTTAGCAGGGCATGCAAAATGGTACATGATAATTATAAGAATCAATAAGAAGAACTTAGAAAGGATTGGGAAGAGAGACTGATAAGCAATTCACAAAAGAACAATGGGAGGATATATATACATTTCCCAAATATGCAACAAAGGTTAGAGGACTTAGGATCTTTGCCTAGAGGTGTTTACATAGGTATTTTTATACTCCAAGTAGACTCCAAAGAATTTTTCCTCAGGTGGTTAGCAAATGTTGGAGGTGTGACAAGGAAGAAAGAGGCAGTTGTGAACATATTTTTCAGAGTTTAATGAGTCAGTATACTTTAAAGACTCTCTGCAGACAGCTCTGTTAGGGATATTGGATGAGCAGATTGGATTGACTGGGGAGATTATATTTTTGTGCTATAATACAAAATCTGAATTGCATAGACATAGTAAAGCCTTGCTAAGTCTAATTATGGTGGCTGCCAAAAAAGCAATTACTAAAAAATGGACATCAAGGTCTAAACCAACTTTACTAGAAGTAGTGAATGTGGTAAGAGAGATAAAACAGCTGGAACTGGGATGTTTAGAAAAGGGAAGGAGCAAACTACATAGGAAAATGGGAATTGTGGAAACAATAAATGCAGAGAATGAACGAGGTTTTAAAGAAGGCAGGAATTGAATAAGATGTATAATGCTTAACTGACAATGACTGGATACATTATACAGTGGATATAAAAAGTGCACACACCCCTGTTAAAATGCCAGGTTTTTGTGATATAAGAAAATGACACTACAATAAATCATTTCAAAACTTTCCCCACCTTTAATGTGACCTATAACTTGTACAATTCAGTTGTAAAACAAACAAATCTTTTAGGGGAAAAATATAAAAAATATACAATACGCTGGTTGTATAAATGTGCCCACCCTTAAACTAATACTTTGTTGAAGCACCTTTTGATTTAATTACAGCATTCAGTTTTCTTGGGTAGAAGTCTATCAGCATGGCACATCTTGACATGGAAATATTTGCCCACTCTTCCTTGCCAAAGTATTCAAAATCTGTCAGATTGCAAAGGCATCTCTGGTGCACAGCCCTCTTCAGGTCACCCCACAGATTTTCTATTGGATTTAGGTCTGGGCTCTGGCTGGGCCATTCCAAAACATTACATTTCTTCTGGTCAAACCATTCTTTTGTTGATTTGGATGTATGCTTGGGGTCATTGTCATGTTGAAAGATGAAATTCCTCTTCATCTTCAGCTTTCAAGCAGACACCTGAAGGTTTTGGGCCAGAAGTGACTGGTATTTGGAACTGCTCATAATTCCCTCCACCTTGACTAATGCCCCAGCTCCAGCCAAAGAAAAGCAACCCCAAAGTATGATACTGCCACCACCACGTTTCACTGTGGGGATGGTGTTCTTTTGGTGATGTGAAGTGTTGTTTTTGCACCAAATGTACCTTTTGGAATTGTGGCCAAAAAGTTCAGCCTTGGTCTCAGACCATAAAACATTTTCCAACATACTTTTGGGAGACTTGATGTATTGTTTTACAAATTTTATCTAGGCCTGGATATTTTTCTGTGTAAGAAAAGGCTTCAGTCTTGCAACCCTACCCCATAGTCCAGACATGTGGAGAATACGGGAAATTGTTGTCACATGTAGTACACAACCAGTACTTGCCATAAACTCCTGCAGCTCCTTCAGTGTTGCTGTAGGTTTCTTGGCAACCTCTCTGACCAGTTTTTGTCTTGTCTTTTCATCAATTTGGAGGGATGTTCAGTTCTTTGCAAAGTCGCTGTTTTCCCATATTGTCTCCACTTTTTGATGACTTGTCTTCACTGTGTTCCATGGTATATCCAATGCTATGGAAATTGTTTTGTACCTTTCTCCTGATGGATACTTTTCAACAATGAGATCCCCTTGATGCTTTGTGAGGTCTCTGCAAATCATGGCTTTTGCTGCAGCAGGCAACTGAGGAAATGTCAGGAAAATCCTACTAGGACAGCTGAACGTTGTGGTTAATCAGAGCCTCTTTCATTGATCTCATTTCATTGAGTGTGTACCCAAGAAGACTGAATGCTGTAATTAAATCAAAAGCTGCTTCAGCAACATTTTAGTTTAAGGGTGTGTGCACTTCTGCAACCAGTGTATTTTACGTTTTTTATTTTTTATATTTTTTCCCCTGGAGCGCCTTCTGTGTGGAGTCTGCATGTCCTCCCTGTGGTTGAGTGACATTTGAAAGGCATGCGTGAATGAGCGTTCCTTCGTTGAAGGTTGGGCATCGGGCTGGCACCTCGGCACCATAAAAATCTACTGCCAATCATTACCGAACCAGATTTCCGCTGTGGCGACCCCTAAATGGGGAAAGCCAAAAGAAGAACATTTTTTTCCCTAACAGATTTGTTTGTTTTTCAATTGAATTGTAAAAATTGTAGGTCACATTAAAAGTGGGGAAAAGTTTTGAAATGATTTATTGTGGTCTCATTTTTTATATCACAAAAACCTAGCATTTTAACAGTGGTGTGTACACTTTTTATATCCACTGTAAGTGTTGTATGATGTTTGCAACTGCAGTTGTTTCAGTGGTGTCTGTGAGGTATAATGTTTGCAATTAAAGTGGTGTCAGTGTTTGTTTTTCATTTATATAAATGTAAGATTGCCTGCGTCATATGTGATAACTTAATAAAGATTTTTTTGTTAAAAAAAAGAGTTTTCAGGCTTAGGAGTGGAAATTTGCAGCTAGCCTGTATGGATTTGGGTAGCACATAGAAGAAATGGAAGGCAGCCCATAGGAGATAAGAGAATCTAGGCAGACTTAACAGTTATCATCTTTTCTAGCCATCACCATAAGCTTCAAATCAATTCAGGAGGATCCAGTGGTTGAAGTGTCAATGGGGCATCTGAACATTGTTCTTGGTTTGACAACTTTGCTGGTGCTTTCTGAGAATGCCTCACTGGTTTCTTTGCCAATGTCTTTCTCTTGTGATCTGTGATACTTTCATGTGTTCTTTTTCTCTTGCTGACACCTCCAGTCTGTTGACCTCTCTCTAATTCCAGTTCATCAAAAATGCCTCTGCCTCAGGCACTATTCTGTCCACCAAGTTCTCGGCACCTGAAGGGCTGCCATATCTGTAATGACCAAAACAAAAGTAACCAGTAGTCCATCCATCTCATTTTGATACAAGTATACATATTTATGTTTACATCTATGTTTTATTATATGATGTTATCAAATGAACATCGGTTCTAACATCAGTTTTGTATTTAGGTTTTTAAAGCCTTGTAAATATAAGTAAATGAAAGATGCATTTTATAAATTCTGTTATGTCATGTCATGTGACTTAATTTAAATTTCATATAGGCTGGCTGTAATCATATGTAACTATGTATATTAAGTCTTTTAATTGATTTTTATCTGAAACTGAAGAAGAGTCTTGAGGACTTGAAAGCTTTGTTCACTATTAAACTTGAGATGGTTGGACGATTGGTTATTTTTGTTTCTGACATTCATTTTTTTCCTGTGTGGTCCACTTTGCTACCTTGCAGCTTATTGCTGGATATTTTACTGTTCTTATCTGCTTGGTAGCACATCTCTACTTATAATTCCTTTACAGCCAGCATCAACATTAATTAACAATGAGTACACAGCCTTGTGGCTCAATTGTTATGCTACAATGAGTTTTATCTGTGGGTGAGAATCCATTTTTGAATTTATTTAATATAACTATGAATACTGTAGCCTGTGATAATTCTTAGCTGATCCTGAAAGACATTTTGGTAAAGAAAATGTCTGACTTAGAAACTCTTGTACAATAATACAAGATGCTTCAGTGGCAGAAGTTGTTTTTCAGCATAAATTTAACTTGTAATTGTACCCAGGGGTCTAAGAATTACTAAGATGCCTACTTATGGAAATAAGTACCTGGACTTGCTGAAAAAAATGGCAAGAGCTTAATTTGTAACTGAGCTTCAACTATATGAAGCTCGTGAGTGACTTTGTTATATAGGCTGAGATTGAATTTTCTAAAAACATTGAAAAACTTGAACAAGAGATAGTAAATTATGGCCAGTTCACTAATGTTGCTAATGAATTTCAACTCATGCTCGATAAATTAAGAACTTTTGAAAGTAAACTCATTGCTTCAAAAAAGAAAAAAAAAAGGAACTTCATCCATGATCTTACTGACTTTCAAAATGGCAATATGTTCCATTGGTCAAAGAATACAGTGCAAAACTGTAGCTTGCAAAGTATTCCTTCTAATAGAAGTACAAATCCTGCACAAGCCACTATAGTTCAAGCTGTTCTTCAGGTGCTAACATTACAGAGAATGCAATAAATTCATTAGTGGCTAACAACCAACTCATATGGGAAATTCCACAGCTGACTTAGATAGATTTACATAATCAAGGAGCAGTAGAGAGAA
The DNA here is from genome assembly GCF_019279795.1 of Protopterus annectens. Taxonomy (NCBI): domain Eukaryota; kingdom Metazoa; phylum Chordata; order Ceratodontiformes; family Protopteridae; genus Protopterus; species Protopterus annectens. Next base: position 1,033,226,263 of record NC_056728.1, read on the forward strand.
TCCTGCCTCCATTTTATCTATGCTTTCTACAAGTAATACCACAACTAGAAGCTCTTGAACAGAACTAATGAAAGTGAAGTAACACATAATGAAGAGAACACCATTGAAAAGACTGATTTGTTAGAGTCAGGCAAACATGCAGTACAGCGACCTGTTCAACTTCAGCTTCCTATACAAGTTTTACATTCCATTAGGTCAAAAAACAGAACAAGAGGAAGACGCAGAAAAATAGAGCAGAATGGAAGGCTAGCCACATCAACAGATATGAGACCAACAACCTTCACACAGGTAGGACCAACAACCAAGAGCAAAATAATGAAAAATTAGATAAACTAGATCATACTATGTTAAATTTATCTAAGGTTGTTCTTGCAGATATTGAATTGAAAATATTAAATAAGGGACTTTCTTTTATTCCATCAGATGATGGTAATTTAAGTGATGGTCTCTCGGAACTTAGACTATTTGCTTGTAACTTTGACCTAAAGCTTATGTTTAAAGATACTGAATCCATTAAAACAAGCCGGTACATTCATCTCAAGTAGCATAGCTACAATGAAAGCATTTTATAATATGTGTGAGAATGATCTGTATCAAGTATTTTTTGAACATAATAAGAATAAATACTATAATTTTAGCAAAGAAGAAAGACAAGCACTGATGAGTCTATTTAAGAGGGATGACATTCTTACCAAACAAGCTGATAAAGGAGGCAAAAGAGTAATAATAAATTGAGCTGATTATAATAATTGGATGCTTATTTTATTATTAGATATTCATACCTTTAAGAAAATTAACTGTTCAGAGGTTGACAATATTATCTATAGAGTAAAAACTTTTATCTGATTTATTAATAGAATATTCCATCACCCTAGACCTCTAGAATTAATTGTATATAAAATGCTATAATCCTGGTCATATACGGACTGCCAAAAATCCACAATCATATCCCTACTCCCCCTGTGAGACCTATGAGACCAAAAGTATCAGGGAGTCAATGGATTACTACAGCCAAGATATTTAGAAAAAGAGTTACATGGTCTAATTGTGCAAAGTAAAAGTGATGTTAAAGACACCAATGACTGTTTACTTTATTACATCAATGGTTATATGAAAGAGACCTTAGAAATGTATTAGTTACACTCAATATAAAGTCATTATTTACAGTAATCCCTAATGAAGCTGGGATATAGAATGTTAGAGAGTTTTCATGTATTCATAGAATGTTTCTGCAATTAAAGTTGAAAACATTTGTTCCATTTTGGAGGAAGTGCTTTGTAATAATGCATTTATGTTTAGAGATGAATTATATCATCAGCTACTTGGAGTAACCATAGGTACCCCAGTCGTGAATAGTTAAGCTAATTTAATATTATCAAGATGGGAAGAGATACAGATATAACACAAATGGAAGCTTTCTTAATGAAAATTTAAGTTTTTATAAATGTTTTCTGGATATTTTCCTTCTTTGGAAGGGAAATACATTTACGTTACATGCATTTCTTGATTTTCTACAAAGCACAACTGATTTTCTTTGTTTTGAGCTAAAATTCTAAAATGAAAGTGTGAACTTCTTAGATGTGAATGTTACCTACAATGATGGTAGATTTGTTACAACTATTGCTATGAAAAATGTACAAGCAACTAGGTATGTACACAAAAATAACATGCATTCAAAAGCATGTATATAAGAGTATATAAGAATGTGAAAGTGACTTCACTTTAGTGAAGTCAATTTATAAGAGCAAATAGGCTAAATACAACTACTGATGGTTTTGTTCTGGAAATTATAGCGATGGCTGATGACTTTGCAATGAGAGGGTATGGTCTAAAATAACTGAAGATGGTATGCCTTATATTAGGTCAGAAAGAGATAAGTCTGGTAAACCATATATGTTAAGGACCCAACTCGATACTATTGAAAGACCTAAGAATGGACAGAATAGATATGTAAGATATGTTACTAAATATAGTCGATGCACACCCCAAACTAGAGCTGTTATAGAGAAGAACTGGTCCATTCTTAGGTCAGACAATGAAATTAAGAAGCTAACTGAGACAGACCCTATTTCATTTACAAAAAAAAAAAAAACTTAAAACAATATTTATGCTATAAAGATATTAATTATGGGTCTATATTAGATCACCAAATGCTTAAAAAAGCAAATGGTGATTAATCGACCCTATGTAAGTGAAAGCTTACAATGTCAAACTGTCAGAACAGCGATTTTTTTCCAAGGGAAAAAATCGCTGTTCCAACAAAAAATAACAAATAAAAGACAAAACATTTTAAACATTACATTATGTGGGGGGCTTCACCCCCCACCCATGTACTTGAATATACCAACTTCGAGACTGCACTACAGTGCTGAAAATGGCAAAGAAATGAAGCAGCCAAGCAAATTCTTTCCCAGGGAAAGAATTCGCTTAAAAGCCGCTTCGATATTTTGCTGTTTCAGTCTTTTCAGTTCGACCATTACGCATTTGAAAGAATGCATCTTCGGTCTTCTAATAGAAACCCTTAATTATAATACTAAGAGACTGGGTCCATCTACTAACAGGAAGGCTATTATTCCATGTTATAATTATAAGTTCTGTAAGTATTTTAATTTATCTAAGGAATTCCTGCAAACCATATCAGAGCAGGTCTTTACTTTCAATGTTCATGCCACTTGTGCTACAGCTAATGTAGTCTACTTAGCAAATTGTGAAAAATGCTGCTGTTTTTATATCAGTAAGACCAATCAGAAACTAGACAATAGAATTTTGTCACATCTTTCTGCTATGCATAGAAAAATGAGACCAATGCATCATGTAAGCAGATTTTAAAAATGGGGATGAACCTACATTTAACTTTAGGACCGGATTCACGAAGGCTTGCATGGAGTCTAAGAGTAGAGTAAGACTCCATCCAGCCAACATGTCTGCTGAGCTATCCAGGAACAGCCGGCAGAGGTGTGCAAGAGAGCTCCTAAAACGACTCTTGCACGGACAGTGTTAGTTTATGCAAATTACCTTATTTGCTGCTGAAAGCTATGCAAATGAGGTAAATTTGCAATCCAGGAAACACTAACCTGTCCGAGTAAGAGTTGTTTTATTGGCAGAAATGTACTCGGTTGTCAACTGAGTACTGTTCTGCAAGTAGCAAAACGGAGCTATGACAGCTCCAAATAAAGGATACATCCAGTTGAGGAAGCATGCCAATGGCCAAATATACGGCCATTGGCATTTTTATCCTTTGCAAAATAATAAAAAAAAATGTTTTTTTTTTCTCGATCTCCGATGTTTAAGCATAGCGCAGTGCCGCGCAAACATGCGGCGCTCTAAAAACCCTAAAAATAAAAAATAAAAGCCACAAATAGCTATTTTAATCACAATATTCATCTGCTATGCAGGTGAATGGCAGGCTGAAGACAACATGGCTACTGAGTAGTGGTTGCTAAGGGGGGGGGAGCTCAGTCTGAGAGATGTAACCAAGCATTAGTAGGCAATCCTATGCAGATGAGTATAAGGATAGTGAATCCCATATTTCCCTGCCATGTGAACCATGTCCCTAGAGTGTAAAAGTAGGATTAGGGGAGCAACAGAGTAGAAGATAGGTGACATCATGAGGGGGTATGTATCAAAAAGGCTTTAAGCTTATTGGAGCAGAGTGGAATGTGGTTGCTGTGAGTTACTCAGGACTGGAAGAGGCGTGTCTACAGTTGCCTAAACTGAAACCGAGAAACCAAAGGTATACACCGTGGCTGTCACTGAAGTTTCTTGCAAAGCTGCTTACACTGTGTGCATGCGTGTGTGCACCAGTAAACCCGTCTAAGCCTGTGTGCATGTGTGTGTGCCCGTGTAAGCCTGTGTAAGGCCGTCTAAGCTTGTATGCACGAATGTGCACCCGCCTAAAACCGTGTAAGCCTGTGTAAGCCTGTGTGCATGTATGTACGCTCATGTGCACGTGTTTGTGCTTCTTTGCGTGACGCTGCCCCCTGTGGAAACAGAAATGGGAAAAGGAAGGAAAGGAAGAAGTAGGAAGTTAACAAAGGAGAACTAGCAGAGCTGCCAGGTGAAATCAATCAGAATCAGCCAATTACACAGGCAGTACATTAGCCCAGAAGAAAACACAAGAGGCCAGCATATGCAGCTATAAACTATTTAATGAAAAATAGCTATAATCCAGGCATGAAATGCCACTAAATACATGTAATCCTGTTCAAACCGGTTTCGGCTTTACAGCCTTCCTCAGTGAAAAGCATTTCATATCCACAAAGAACTCATGAATATTTATACATACCATCAACCAATAGGAAAAATGGTATAGTCCAACCCTAAGGCTGATGTTTCAGTCCTATTACTATATGGTAAATATGCATAAATCTCATTATCAAAGTAATGGATATCACCATGTGACTTGTACATAAAACATAAAACAAAGATATAAATATATATGACATACATAAGTAGTAACAAAAAATAATAAAAATTACAAAATAAACCTGTGAATAGTGTACTGTACTGTGAATATGTTGTGACAAACCATAAAGTCTCCAGTAACATAAAAATACATATAATATAATATTATTAAGAAGTAATACACAAAACAGGAATACAATACATAAAATTAATCTACAAAATAAACTGATATAATCCTTTATAGATCACAAATCTGCTGTGAGTAACACAAAATCCTGATTAGTATAATAAACATGATAAATATGTATCCTAATCTTGATGTACTATATATCTTCTAAGTGATATGTATGAATACAAGAACTATTCCTGACTTCCACTAGATTAACACACATTTATTCTACTAACTTGGAATATGATCCCATTTGACAATAAACACCTATACTGGCAATAATATGTTATAAACTAAGAGGATTAAGTGATATATATCTGGACAATGTAGACTGTAATAATATAAAAGTCCATAGCACAAGCTAACAATATCTTAGGATTCATAGTTCATAAACCAATATGATCCCTACTCTATAGGCTAATTCCAGTATTTACAATCAATCTAAATTATAGATGGTCATTAAGGTCAGGGGGAAAGAGAGCCCCAAGGTGAATAATCCAGTATTTCTCTTTGTGGTTCAAAATACTATGCTACCCCTGTTGGTTACTCCTGTCTCAAGTGATTTGTATCTATAATTATGAACATAAATTTGGCATTATGATATTTAAGAGTGTGTCGATACAGAGCATTGGTCTCTTTCTTGTTCCTGATGTCACTTCTATGTTCCCCCATCCTAACTCTAAGTGAGCGTGATGTTTGCCCAACATAAAATGCTGAGCATTGACATGTTGCCAAATATATGACCCAACTGAACAGGATTACATGTATTTAGTGGCATTTCATGCCTGGATTATAGCTATTTTTCATTAAATAGTTTATAGCTGCACATGTTGGCCTCTTATGTTTTCTTTTATATTGGTTTGGCCGGGCATACCGTACTGGCGAGGCGTGGGGTTTAACAGTACACTAGCCCAGCCCAGCCCAGCACTTAAAACTCTGCAAACAACATTCCCCCATGTTTTTCTCAGAAACACTGCAACACTACAGTCTACAAAGAGAAGTGAAAACTTAAAAAGCCTAACTGAGACAGAAAAATGTTAGGGGCCACCATTGCTATTATAATGCAACATGTGCAAGATGCTGAGGGTGGTGCCATTGCAAATGCTGCTGTTCAACCCACAGTGAGGAGACGGAGAAGAGTGTACAGACCCAGGGTAACCTACCAGGGGCTACATGAGCTGGAGATAGTGGAGCTATAGAGTGGACAGAGAGTTCCTGCAGCAAATTTTTGAGCTGTGCAGGCCACGCCTCACACACAGAACCAACAGAGAGGAACCCATCCCAGTGGAAACCAAGGTATGTGTTGGCCTAAGAATACTAGCAACAGGTACCTTCCAGAGACCAACTGGTGATATGACGGGGGTTTCACAGGCATCAGCATCCAGGGTACTGCACCACCTGAATGCCATGTCAGCACGTGTCGGTAATCATGTATATTTCCCCAATTCCCGTGAGGTATTGGCCAGCAACATGCATCTCTTCCATCAAATAGCGGAATACCCTGAGGTAGTGAGTGCAATTGACTGCACACACATACACATCAAAGCACCAGCTGGAGAGCGGGGTAGGGCCTACATCAACCGCAAGGGCTTCCACTCCATCAACTGCCAGGTTGTGTGTGATGCCCAGGGCATAATACTGAATGTGTGTGCTGGCTGCCCTGGAAGCTACCATGATTCCCATATCTGGCATCTGTCACAGCTGTACCAGACATTTGCCAGTGGGGACATCCCTGACGGTCACCTAGTGGGGGATGCTGGATATGCACTGTAGCCGTGGCTGATGACACCCATCAGAAATGTACACATACCTGAACAAGAACTCCATAATGAGGCACATGCACAAACACAAAATGTAATCGAGGGTGTGTTTGAGATGCTCAAGTCATGGTTCCATTGCCTGGACACTTCTGGTGGAGCCTTGCAGTACTCACCAACTACATGTACCCAAATTTTCATGGTATTTGCCATGGTACACAATATGATCCTGCGAAAACAGCTGCTGCAGGAACAGCATGGGGCAGGGCCAAACAGCCCCCCACCATTGCCAAGGCCTGCACAGGCACAGCATGACTCGGAGGAGGAACAACCTGAGCCTGCCCCAGTAGGCAGAAGGAGGCGTACCCAGTATGCCTTGGCCTTGGAAAAGAGGCAACACATAGCACATACACTGGCTCAACAGGAACCCTGGAAATGATACCTCCCTCTGACTCGCACATAAAATAATAGGGATGTCTAACTTGACACTACCTGTTTCCAAACATGTATAGGGAGTGTAGTATGTGCATCCAACATAGGCAGCCCTGCAGCACCACCTGAGGCATGATTGCCATGTTCTAAGCAATATAAATCAGTGCTAAGCAGCTTTTACCAATATCTAGTATAAACAAAATTTCTCTCGCCAACTAGTGCAACTTCGGGCAACGTTGAGCAATGTTGGCCAAGGTTGGCCAAAGTCAGTTAAACATGCTCATGTCTGCTTTACTGCTCCTTAAGCAGTCTGGTTTGCCCAGGATAAAAATAAAAAGCAATGACAGGGCTTGAACCCAGGATACTGTGCACTATAGTCACAGTACTGAACCACAGAGCCATGATAGCATTTCAGTGGCACAGGCACAGCAGGAAAATTGTACACTAATGCAAACACAAAGAAATGCAGTATCATGCCCTTAAAGAGGCAAATGGGTAACCTCCTCCACACGCCTATGCAGACAGAGAACATCAGGCTAGGCAGTGTGATGTGGGTTGTGTAGGCTATGAAGTTGCAGAGTAATATATGTGACATTGGATGCTAACATCTGTAGTACAGTAGTATGCCACAAGCCACTACTATAGGCAACAGTACAGACTGAAATGGTGTCCTGTACATAGCAGTGCAGGCATAGCAAATGCGTATAAGTGTCAGGTGAAACCCACATCCTATGTACACCAACAGTAACAACCAGGTGTGCCCCCGGGTAGAAATGTACAAAGAATAGCTGTCCCCCCTGTATGTAGAAATGATGATAAGTCTATGCAAAGTGTCTCATGGAAGCACTGCAGGCACAGCATGATCCCTGTTGATCTATGACACAAAGGTGAGCCCTGCTGTAAAAATACAACTTGATTTTCCATGCACATGTAGTATAAATGTCTATACCGGGCATGCTCGCACACTCCAACAAATGTAGTGGATTCCATTCAGCATCACACTGAAAGGTCATACTGGGCATGCTCACACACTTAGGCTAAATACAGATGTGATAATAAGGGATCTATGGACAAATGTGGATAGTCATCTCAACTTCCAGAAACATTCACAAAGTGGTTGGAAAATCATGCTATGTGTACACACAAACTACCAAGGTCTGTGCATGTAGGTCAAAGGTGGTTCCCACTACTCAGCAGTCATCAGACCTGTCAGGGAGTACCACAACACACTTGCGATGAATCCGACTAGGCATGTTCATCAGCTAGAAAGACCAATGAAGTACCTTAACAAGAGGATTACTGGCCTCAAATAGTCACCCTATGCAACAAGACAGAATGTAACCCAATCTGTACTCTGTTGCATACTGTCTACTCAAGAGATCTCTGCCCAACAGACAGGTTCATGTCATGGTTACACTCAGATCTGTTCTGAGGTACAGTTCAATGGCAGTAAATGTACAGAGCCAACTGATATTGCCAACATACTGGCAGATAGGATCACTGTTAACTTTACCCCCCTCTCACCCATGAAAGAGCACATCTCTATAACGGAAGACTGCATAGTTGCTGTCATCACAGCCGCACAGTTAATAAATGCTCTCCAAAGCCAGTATCACAGCAGCCATGGGACCAGATAACTTCCCAGGCTGTGTAGAATCTACTTCTCTGAAGTAAACATTAACATGACAGGTCTGTGTCTGCTGAAGTTTCCAGACGACTGCAATCTAGGAGCCATAATTGTAAACACAAAAGATGTGGACATCCTACAAAAGGGCCTCACTGAGACAAATGGCTGCTGTCAAAGCCATGGGCTCTAGCTCAATGCCAAAAGGTGCATTGTCATCCCCTTTGTTAAAAACTCTATAGCCAAGAACTACAACAGAGGTGGTAGTATACTTCACACAGAAAGTGTAACAAGAGACCTTGGGTCACAGGTGGGCAGTGGATACAACTGTGATAATCATATTCCCACAGTAGTCAGAAAACCCTTCTATGTGGCACACCTCATCACAAAATGTGTCTCATGCAGAATAGAAGAGGACAATGTTCCCCTCTACTCAACACTCACTAGAACTATAATAGAGTACAACGCCACTGCTGCTATGTACCTCACAAGACAACTACAACAACTGGAAAGCCAGCAGCAATACCTCAAAAAGAGCATTAGCGGCCTGAAATACATGCCATACACAGACCATCTCAAAATGCTCCATCCGTACTCACTTGCATATTGCCTACCCAGAGGTGTTCACTGCCTAACATACAAAGCTATGTCAAACACAGAGCTGTTGGATATGCTACATGTAAAACACTCACACTCCCTCCAGCCTTTGGACCCCAAACCATGGGTGAAATACAAAAGGAAGGGGTGTACCCATTTACCTTATGGATACCCACACCTTCAGGTTAGTGGCACAGCATGAGGCCTAGGAGACCATGCAAGTGCAACAATCATTGGCCAAAGCTGCCCATCAGATTGTAGCCTGCTACAGATCACATACCTTGTCTCAGGAACCTCACTCAGTATTCCGGAGAACAGTGGAAAGTATAAAGGTCCTATCAAACACCATTATATGAGGAAATTACAACTACCCAAACAGTGAGTGGTGGAATTAGTCGTGTACAACCTCATTCGCACAATGTTTCCTAGAGTTTAAAAACCCTAACACCCTTGAACAGCTGGTCACCATGACCACTAGAGGAGACAACATACTGGACATGATCATCACCAACATGGAGTACTAGTGTTCCACTACAGAGATAAACCCCTCGCTGGTAATATCAGATCATGAAGTAATCACACTGGACATCCACATCCGGCACCCCCACCCAGTCAATGAAACCACTTTGAAGACATTTGCAAAAGCAAACTGCACACTTCCCAAGACCAAAGTGGAGTGTTCCAAAGCCCTCTTACTATAGGATAATGGTATACAATCTGCAGAATCATTTACAAGTGCATCCTATGAGCATCCACAGGGATGCATGGAATGAGACATCACAAATAAAACCAAGATGCACTCCTCCAAAAACAGGACAACAATCATGTGGTTGTTGCCCATAAATAAGCTAGACAACAGAAGGAGGAAGTGAGAACATGATAGAGCCAACTTCACTAAAGGAAAGGCATCACTGATCATTATAAGGAAGAAGCAATGATCACTCATAAAATAATCCAAGGACAGTTTCAAAAGACAAATAGCCAAGGAATGTAAGAATAACAACCACAAAGCCTTCGGTAGCTATACCAGACATGTAGGTGTCAACTTCCAAATATGCTGTCAGCTACTGAAAAAAGGAAGGAAATACACCAAACCAACTTTCATTGCCCACATCCGGGGAGACAAGTTCAGTGTAAATTCCCCTCCATCACCCCCAAAAGGGCCTGTGTCCATCACAGAAGGATGCAGAGCCCCAGATGTCATGGACATCCAGGCAAAGACAACCCTCAACAAAGCTAAGAACACAGCATCAATGTGACTGGATTCTGTCCCAGGCTGCATCTTACACTAGGCCCATGAGGAACTAGACCCTCACCTACATTCATTGTCCAGACACAAGCGTACCACAGGCTATGTACCCAAAGAATGGCATTCACAAACAGTCATCCACCTCCACAAATGGGGTGCCACAACAGAACATGGACACTATTGCCCAATTTGTCTACACAGCCTGGTCTACAGAGCTATTGAGCAAATTGTCATGGAACCCATAAACAGAGACATTGGAGACCTCCAGATACTGGACTCTCCACATCTTCGCCTTGTTAAAGTCAGATCCTGGCTCCTAAACCTAGTTGACTTATGTCAAACAGTTACCAAGGATACAAGAAGGACTTTCCGCACCATTTCCCACTCTGTCATCTTGGACAAGCATACCAGCTAGAACATTAACAGCTATGTCACAGGATGGGTGGCCAGGTAGCTCACAAATCAAACACACATGTTCAAGAGTTGCTGGTGCCATGTCCAACTCTAAGCCAGTCACAAATGGCATCCCACAGGTCTTGATCCTGGGACCCCACCTGTTTGTTAGATACTGCTCAGAGGTACAGGCAAGTATGGGAGGTGTATAGCTGAACAGTTCTGCAGATGAATGGTAACTGTGGTCCATAATCGACTGTATGGCTAACACAGACATCCTCCAGAAGTGTCTTACAGAGACAGATACCTGGTGTCAAAACAATGCCCTGAAGCTGAATGCCAAAGAATGCATAGTCATCCCATCTGGGTACAACAAAGTGCACACAGATTACCACCTAGGTGGTAATCCAGTATGTATGGAGAAAGTCATTATGGCCCTGGGGACACAGGTAGATAGTAAACTCCCCTTTGATGATCACATGACCAAAGTGTTTATACATTCCTTCAATGTAGCCCACCTAATGTCACCTAATGTAACCTACTTTGTATAGTCTGATGATGTCACCATCCTATAAATAAACCTGTGGAAAGGCTAACTCCCAGTAATGGGTATAGCATGGCATGTAAATGAGTACTTCTGTAGTATCATAAAGTAGTTAGAAAGAGCAAATGTTTTGGAGAGTAGTGAAACACCTTAAAAGTGTTAAATCAATCTTTGTCAAGTCTGATGATGTCACCATCCTACAAATATACCTGAGGAAAAAATGACCCCCAATAATGTGTATAGCGCATTGTGTTTATCCATACTTTTTTAGTATCATGAAGCAGTTAAGTAGGGGTTTGAATCCTGCACTTGACAACGGTGCTTGTGTGTGGTCTCCCTGGGAAGGAGCAACCTTTTAGGAAAGTAGTAAAACACCTTAAAAGTGTTAAACCAATCTCTGTCAAGTCTGATGATGTTACCATCCTACAAATATATCTGTGGAAAAGAGAGCCCCCAGTAATGTGGATAGCGTGTCATGTTAATGCATACTTTTCCAATAACCTGAAGCAGTTAGGTAGGGGTTTGAATCCTCCACTTGGCGCTTGTGTGTGGTCTCCTTGGGAAGGAGCAACCTTTTAGGAGAGTAGTAAAATAAAGGTGTTAAACCAATCTTTGTCAAGTCTGATGATGTCACCATCCTACAACTATACCTGTGGAAAAGAGACCCCCCCCCCTGTAATGTGTATAGCACGTCATGTTAATGCGTACTCCTCTAGTATCATGAAGCAGTTAAATAGGGTTTTTGAATCCTGCACTTGACAAGTGTGTGTGTGGTCTCTGGGGAAGAAGGAACCTTTTAGGAGAGTAATAAAACACCTTAAAGGTGTTAAACCATTCTTTGCCAAGTCTGATGATGTCACCATCCTACAAATATACCTGTGGAAAAGAGAACCCCCAGTAATGTGTATAGCATGTCGTGTTAATGTGTACTCTTCTAGTATCATGAAGTAGTTAGGTAGGGGTGTGAATCCTGCACTTGGTGAGTGTGTGTGACTGTGTTGGGGGTTTTGCTTTTACCACCATATGACATATCAGTAGGCATTGCACATGTGAGGTAGCTGTGAGGCAAATACATATACGTACATGTTACCTCAATTATTGCATGTGTGTGAACTCTGCTTTATCCAAGTACACAGTTGTCATCTTTGCCAAACTGTGCTGCTGGTACACAGACCTTAGGTCACATCTGTATGCTTGTGACAAGGCCAGCCACTGCAGTGATGCTTGGCCTAGGTCATCCGTGTCACACACACTCATTACGGTTTCTATTGAATTGTGTGAGTGAGGGTTTATGGCTGAGGCATATGTCAGACCTGTTCAAACGCAGCAGAGTCTGTTAATGATGACTATGCATTATAGGTGTACAACAACCTTTGTGGACATGCATGCAGACCCCTTCTTGCTTATGTGATCCACCGAGGGATTTCAAAATACCTTAGGGAATGTGGTTATCAAAGGAGAGATGATGTTACACTAGGTTGCATGTACACATCGGTACCTGTTCATCATGTTGGTGGCTACTACCTATGTGGTACTGTGGGGATACTATGTTCTGTAAAGGCGGATGACTACGCTTAGTTTCGCCTATAGCTTTACAGTATGGGTTTGACAGGGTTTTGCTTTTACCACCATATGACATATAAGTAGGCATTGCACATGTGAGGTAGCTGTGAGGCAAATACATATACATACATGTTACCTCAATTATTGCATGTGTGTGAACTCTGCTTTATCCAAGTACACAGTTGTCATCTTTGCCAAACTGTGCTGCTGCTTCACAGACCTTAGGTCACATCTGTATGCTTGTGACAAGGCCAGCCACTGCAGTGATGCCTGGCCTAGGTCATCCGTGTCACACACACCATGTCACACACACTCATTAAGGTTTCTATTGAATTGTGTGAGTGAGGGTTTATGGCCGAGGCATATGTCAGGTCTGTTCAAATGCAGCAAAGTCTGCTAATGATGACTATGCATTATAGGTGTACAACACTCTTTGTGGACATGCATGTAGACCCTTTCTTGCTTATGTGATCCACTGAGGGATTTCAAAATACCTTAGGGAATGTGGTTATCAAAGGAGAGATGATGTAACACTAGGTTGCATGTACACATCGGTACCTTTTTTTCATGTTGGTGGCTACTACCTATGTGTTACTGTGGAGATACTATGTTCTATAAAGGCGTATGACTATGCTTAGTTTCATCTATAGCTTTACAGCATGGGTTTGACAACAGGTATCTGTCTGTATGATACCCTTGTGGAGGATGTGTGTGTCACCTGGAGAATGCAGTATAGGCCACAGTATGCATTAACACATGTGGACAGACATATCCCTACTGTGATTGCTTGTACCTAAGAGAGCCATATGCCGAACAGAAGTGGTCTCAGTAATGGGTGCAGCTGAATACTACTGGTTACTGGCATAGTATAGTACCTGAAGGACCCAAATGTTGCTGTGTGTCCTACATCTGTGTGTCAGTTGTCAAGACATCATCTAATGATTGGTTATGGTCAGGCTGTTGAAGTCATGTATACTACCAGAATGCAAACCAATGACAGATAGTAACAGTATCACCCACAGCACAGTGTCAAACCATATCATACACACATGTGTAGTCAGGTTCCAAAATGTGTGTAGTAGAATGCATACTGGCCAGCAATAGAAACTATGAAGTGTTACTGTGTAATACAGAGGATGTCACCCTGCCCATGTGTCCACTATTCATGCACATGCAGACAGTGCACCTCCACAATTACCACAACTGTACACCTGCAAATATGTGCTACACACATCCCACACATACTGTCCACTCACTAACACATGCTGCCAATACTGCACACTTCAGCCAAGTGGCACGTGGGCGGACAATATACAATTGGAACTAACACTGGTGTGAGCAACACTACAATTGCAATCATAGCTTTAATGCATCAAGCCTGCTCAGCTACACCTTCAAACATATCATTACACTCTACTGCTGACTACATGCTAACATTGCTATACTGCTATAAAGACACCCTGTGCATCAGCACCATGGTAGCCTGTTCCTGCATTGATGTTACAGATGAGAGGAGGTCGCACAGGTTTCATCATATGCACAGGGTGTGTTGTTGGTCTGCCAGAGGCCTACAGTGAGCCATCCAATCAACATGTATATGTGTGTGTATGTGTATGTGTGTGTGTGTGTGTGTGTGTGTGTGTGTGTGTGTGTGTGTGTGTGTGTGTGTGTGTGTGTGTGAGGGGCAAGAATAATGGTATGGGCTAATGTTGATGTAATGTGAGTGGGTATGTGTTAGCCCTAGGTGTCTGGATTATGTGTGTGTGTGTGTCTGCATGCACACAGTTCCACCATGTGGCTGCCACATACAGGTACTTGTTTGACAGCCATAGACTGTACCTGCGAGGCTTTACAGATCACCATCTCTGGCCACGGATATGGTACCTGTGCCTGGCAGGGGTGCTACTGACACTATCAGGTACCAAGCCAGACTGGGTACTATCCCCAGAGGTAGATGGATGTACACTAGACCCAGGTCCCTGCTGGGACTGTTCAGAGCCACGTGCACGTGGTCTTCTAGGACGTTCAATGGACAGCCCACCCCCAACATTGCTGGGGCTGGTACTGGCACTATGGGAGCATCTGTTGCTTGAAGGATGTCCGCGGCAACTGCCAGCTGCTGATGTTGCTGGTATACATCCACGTCGACAACTTAACCATCCTGCACTGTCCTGACACATGGACATGACATTGCGGAGGATATCTAATGTCTCTCCCCAATGTCTATCAGTGACCTCAGTGTAATTATGGATGGCACCAGCTAGGTCACGGATACTGTCTATTATGGCGGTGGTATGTGCCCTCTGTGCCCTCAGTCCATGTCTGGTGTACCATTCCATATGTGCCTGTGCCTCCATGACAGCCTAGAACATGCCTGAGGTTGTAAGACCTGTGGCACATCTGCCAGAGGCATGATGGGCAGCAGTGCTCCGACGGGAACCCCTGGACATCTGCCTATGTGGTACCCTTCCACACATCTGGGTAGGACTACTGTGTTGGGATGCATATGCCATGGATACCACACTGTCCTGGCCAATTCCGACTGTATGCTGTCCCTCTGCTAAGGGCATTGGTGATGGATGTATTGGCAGTATGACCGAGTGCATGGATGGGGTGGACACTTGTGTAGTGTCGATTGGTGGCCCAACGATAGACCCTGGCAATCATGCCTGTGCCTCAACACACCTGTAATCATTATCACTATCATGCTCAGTGACATCAGTTTCCCTGCTGCATTGAACCAGCCCAGAATCAGCATCTGTGAGCGGGTGACAAGAAACACACTTTACGACCTGTACATGATGTCAGCACACATGCACACATGAACACATGCACACATGAACACATGCACATATGCACACATGCACACAAATACACTCCTCACTAGAACAGACACACACACACACACACACACACACACACACACACACACACAACACCAGCAATCCCAAACATACTCAATAGCGTGTGATGTTGGGGTACAGTATCACAAGCCAAACATTTATATCAAACGTGACAGCATGCAGGACGTGTGTTGCTCAGCAGCATGCAGTGTGAGTGTAGACAGCCCTTGCTAATAACAGTATACATGGCCTTGATGCATATGTGTTTTGTTCAGTGAATTGCCTCACCATGGAACGCAATGTGTACATGGACACAACATTGCTGTGCAGGTATTAAAAGCCCTGCAATGTCCTGTGCACCATCAGTCACAGGTATATATACCATGGCTGGATATGTATCAGTGTGTCACATAGATATCCATTTCTGATTAGAGCATATGTGTCTTTAACAGATAATTGTGGGCACATGTGTAGCACATGCATGCTATGTATACACACAGGATGAGTGGTGCATGTATACCTGATGGAATACCATTGCTCAACATAGCCATTGTACAATGGTTATGGTGAGTGTAGGACATATTGTGGACATGCCAGTGCCAGCCATGACATGGCATGCTACCACACAACTGCAACATGAAACATCACACATACATAATGTGTGTCACGGGACCTATACACCCCATAGCATTACAAGACATATGTGTGCAACTTTCTACAAATGGTGATTTCTATGCATATTGCATATAGGTGCATATGTCTGCACACACACAACATTGAGGTGCATAGCAATTCATGATATGTGTATTACTGTGGCCACTGTAACTGGATGGGGTGTAGTAACATGAGTCATCATCATGCAGCATCATGTGGTCACTCAAGGCTACTAATTTGTGCCAGACCGGCACACAGCATGCTGTACCTGAACTGCAGTACTATGGCTACATTCACCATTTCACAGCCAGTTGTTACATGGGTTTGTGAGGTGCCCAATGGGGGGCATTGCCTAACATGAATGTGTTATGTGTTGAAGAGTGTTGCACAGCCCCATGTGAGGCATCTACCCCTCAGGTATATTATGTGTGCTGTGTGGATGAGGTTTGAGATACTGTAGTTTGACCTTACAGTGGGTGTCTGAATGCTCCATGTGTAGCATGTTAACGTGTACTGCGTATGACAAAGGTGTGTATGTTGTGTGCATGTGTATCGACTCTGCCTATCCGATGTCCACTACAGTGTTGCCACAATTGTGTGGGATGTTCTGTGTATTGTATGTGTTTTAGGCTGCTACCCACATTGCTAGGATGTGGATTGTCTCACAGAAAACATGCACAGCATGCATTATGCGTAGGTGTGTTACGTGTACATAGCCTACACCTCACCTATGACATGCACATTTAATAAGCAATATTAATGGTATAACACACTCACCCGCATGGCTCTGCTGCCTTGCTGTCAAACCAGAGGGACTTACAAGGATATCAAACACTTTGTCAGTGGCAACAACTGTGACATTGCTACTGTGTGTTTGCAATCTTACAGTAGTACAATGGTGGACAGTCACAGGCCTACAGATTATATTCCTAATTATTAGTATTGCACAACACTAGGCACCACATCATCTAACTACACAGTACACATCTCACATAAGCATGCTCTACCAATAGAGGTAACAGTATTCTACAGCTATGCCATGTTACCTGCACTCTCCATGTCAACTTGCTGGGTGACTCTGGCATCCATGATGATACATGTTACTTGTTGTGGTTGTTGTTGGCCAGGAGCCACCTGGCTCAGGAGCAGCTCCTCCACTCTGGTGAGGGGGGGATGGATGGCTACCCCCCACCTGTGGCAAGCTGTTGTCTGCGGATATCAGACGCATGCTGCCGGACATGTCTAATTAAATCACTGCAGTGATGGCATACCTGCTCATATGTCCGGTTATGCATGCCTATGTCATTTACCCTACGGACAAGATCTTGCCACATCGCAGCCCGCTCATGCTGGTCCTGGCTGGTTCTGGAGAACAGCAGTGCATAGTCCTGCACCAGGCTTGCTGTGATGGCTTCTTCCTCGGCCGTGCTATATGTAGGGTTACGATGGTGGGACATTACCTGGAAGACAATTAAACAATATGTGTGAGCAAGTCATGTGGCACACATATCATTCTAAAGTACAGATATCAATTAACTGCCATATACAGCAACCTATTGGCTGTCAGAAGATACACACTTTCAATACCACATATCAGTTCTCAACACACAGATGCCTGACATTGCCTGGCATACTCTATATATCAAACCATGTTTTGCACAGCAACATAGTTATAACAGTATGTAAGACTATACAACAGTACACGGCACAGTGTATGTGACACAATGCACCACCTAGCCACAGGAGGTATATATCATGCAATGCATCATGAAATATGTAATCCATTGAAATGATTGTAAAGTCCACTGACAGTATTACCAGTATGCCACACTAGTCATTGATGGCGGACCCCTGCCTAACATATGTGCACATTCATTAATATAGGTGGCATACTGCTGTACTAGACTATACATGTTGCTAGATACACAGTTATATCCTGTAGCACAAATATGACCGAGGCCATGGTACAGGCATACCCACACATACAGCAGACATACATAACAGACACAAAGGTATGGCAACCCAGGTGACCTTTACCTGTGTACCTTATACTACTGTGTGTCAGTAGTTACCAGACCTTATGCCTGAGGTATGTAATCTGTGAGGACTACAGGGAACACACATAACAGTGGTTCCAATAAATGTGCACATACACCATACTGTGCTGTTTAGGCATACAGCTTCAGGTAGCACTACAGTTCATACAGGAGTTGGAATCACCAGCAGTGACACCCAATAAGCATACATGTAATGCTTTAGCCTACAATGGGACACCCCAGTCGACAACAAGGGACTACGTCAGACGGTATGGCATACTGCTTTTTCTGCCTACCAATTGCATACACATCTTTTGCTGGGATCACAGCTAGGACACATAATACCATGACAGAAACAGTTTCCCACTATGTTATCACACATATACCGAACTCTGACACATTCACCAACACATTCACCACAACACTCAGTCAACCTCACATTTCGATTATTGCAACAAGTACATGTGGGTGTGTGTCACATCATAGGCAGGTAAGAGGCTATTGGCCCTAGGGCCTATAGAACTCTAGCCATATGCTACCCTGGCCTCTGACACACAGGTATTTAAATTTCACGTGGCCCAGTCAAGAAGAGACACTGAGGTGATTGCCTGGGTGTATTCACTATCTCCCATACAATCTACAGGATTATTTATGACAACTGCTAATTAGGAGCTTTGTTTGCTATGGATAGTTGGTTTGTTCCAGAGTATGGGATTTCTCTGAGATAGGAATCTATCCCTCCAGCATGTGCTGTTTATTGTGGTCAAAGGGTTTGGGTCCCTAGAGCGTGTAGCTCGTACAGATTGTGATCTGTTTACATGAAGCATGTCCAACAGATCTGGGTTTGACATAGCTTAGTATGTCAGTCAGAGGTCAGCTCTGGGTAGGCGGTATGCAACACAGTCTAGTTGTGGGTTTGTGGGATGGTCTGCATAGGGCATCTGTTTGACGCCAGTATTACTCTTTATGAGGTATGTCTGTGTCCTTTCCACTTACTGTAGATGTCTTGTGAGGTACATACCACATGGGGCATTGTACTCTATACTGGGTTTTATGTGTGTGGAGTAGAGGGGAACACTGACCTATTTTTTCCTGGATGACACACCTTTTGTGATGACGTGTGCCACGTAGATGGATTATATGATGGATTACGAATTACTAGGTGGTACTGTGACTATCGAAGGGGAGACTACTGTCCAACAAGGTCTCTTATCACACCTTCGGTGTTAAGTAGACTACCACCTATGTGATAGTTCATGGGTACTGAGTCTTTGCAAGGAGGGATGCCAATGCAGTGTCAACATTGAGCTTGAGTCCATGACTTTGTCACCAGGCATCTGTTGCAGTAATTATGACCCTGTCTCTCTCTCTCTCTCTCTCTATATATATATATATATATATATATATATATATACATATATATATATATATATATATATATATATATATATATTTATATATAGACACACACACACACACACACACACACACACACACACACACACACACACACACACACACACATACATATGAACATCCATTGCTGTACATATAGATATACATATAGGCACATATACAGTCCACCTGTCATGGTGGGAATATCAAGTATGGGAAGGTTGTGACGTATACAGTTATGTCATAACATTGCACAGTGTTGTGCAGAATGCATTGAAGGTGTTCTCAGCCCATGTAGCTTTAGCAGGCCTCATTGGCTGCAACACTGCAAACCTGATAAATCATACCCACAGCGTTTAACCACCACATGTCATATACCAGCACTGTATGCTGTGCTGTCTGGTCTGCCACACACTACAACCTACATAGAAATATACACATAACAACCTTCAACAACATATATATATATATATATATATATATATATATATATATATATATATATATGTATATCCACCTTTAAAAAACAGTTGCAGTATGTCCCTTGCTCAATGCACATGTACAAATGCTAATATATCTGACACGGACAGATCTCTCCATATGTGTGTGCCATACACACACAAAGACCACACTGTTGTAAGTACATGTACCTCACGGCTGACCTGTTGGGCCTTGCTGCAACATGAACAGGTGTCACATGTGAGAACACAGTAATATTAGAGGGTGTATACATAGCTGCTAATGCTGAATTAGCATACTAGCCTGGCACGGCTGTTGCCAATGCTAAGCTACACGTTAATATGGCTATCATGCATTTGTTACTCTGTCACATCCATGTTTGCATAACCGTATGGACTACTACCCCAAATAGATATTGTACACACTACTGTACAGAACACAGATAACATGGATCAGATGTTTGACATTTAATGCTGAACTACATATGTCACCGTCACATCCCACTGCACACAGCAACACACTCAGTTCCCCATGCCAGTAGTTATGCAGGGCATCTGTGCATCGATACGTACTGCTGCCACATATGGATGATTCAAACTATATAGAGTACTCTTCATAATCATCTACTACATTCCAGTAAATACATAGCTGTTATATACCTTTCCTTTGTATATGTTCGTATTTGGTGCCGTATATCCTGGTATAATTATTTCGCAAGATACGTTTTGCTTTCAATGTATCATTTACTGTTCAGGATTTTTTTCAAATAGATTTTTATTTCAGAATATATTTATTTTCAATATATATTTTTTTAATATATTCTTTTTTTTCTAAATATTTTCTTTCAGTATTTTTTTTATCAATATATTTCTTTTTCAATATATTTTTTTCATTTTTTTTCTATATATTTTTCTTTCAGCTTTTTTTTTAATATATTTGATTTCAATATTTTTTTTCAATATAGTTTCTTTTCAATATTTTTTTCAATATAATTTTTTTTGTCAGTATATTATTTTGTTTTCAATATATTCTTTTTGTTATATTTCTTTACTTTACATCACTTTTTATTTTTTTGTTTATTCTCTCTCTCTCTCTCTCTCTCTCCCTCCGTACCTGCAATGGAATGATTGTATGTGTGGACAGCAAGTACAGACTGCTTTTATAGGTATCTGCACATGTGCATGTGATGGCCTCTGTACCAATTGGTGGCCACCATTTGGCAATTGCATGCAGCCTGCTGTGTGGTACTTGCAGTACTCACTGTCATAGCAACCCAGTGCTATAAATTGCTAAGTCAGGTAGGTGTAGCCCTTTCAGAATTCCAGAGTGGGGACCATGCTTGTTTGCTGTGGACACTGCTGTGTAAGTCAGAAGGTTGGTATACTTCTTCTAACTGTTGCTAAGGGTGTAGCCAGTTACCTGTATGTTGTACTCAGACCTGAATGTTGCCTCTTCCAGTACACAGTTGACAGTGTAGAATTGTACTCACCCCTAGAAATGCTAACACAAGATACATGGGAGTATGGAGTTTCTTTACAACTTCTACAATTAGCTGCCATACATATGTAGTTATTGAGATGTTTTCATTTGGCACATGAACTGTTTGGGAACAGCTATACTGTGGATATTCATGAAACTGGACAATTCCATTATTGAGTATGCCTACCTACATCCTTGCTGTACCTTGAACACACTGGTATTTTGTACATGTGGGTGGGAATTGTCCTGCTATGATACTGTGTGGGGGTTGTGAAGTGCTGCTGTAACATTATTTACTGCTAGAATGTCTGGTTCTGTTATCACAGTCATGTAATGCAATTTCACAACAACTGCTGATAAAGTTCCACAGAACAGGTTTTATGTTATGGTATTCCTATCTTTCCTTTACATTCACACATTCTGATGCATGATATATATATATATATATATATATATATATATATATATATATATATATATATATATATATATATATATATATATATATATATATATATATATATATATATATATATATATATACATATATATATATATATATATGTGGCCTAGTGGTGCTTCGTGCAGTCTAGTGTGTCCGGGGTTCGAGACTGACAGTGGTGTTTTATTTTGCTGCTGAGAAGAACAAGGCCCCTCATATGCAGGGTGACTAAGGCACTTTTAAGCAGTTATAAGCAGGTTTGAATGGGTTTGCGTGAAGCTTATCAATACTTAGCTAAGCGCACACATGCACATACTCGCTCAAACCCACTTACTACTGCTTAAAAGTGCTTAGTCCCGCTAACCCCTGCGCTAATTTCTTTGAAAGAAAATGGGGAGATAGGAAAGTGGTGAAAAAGGGGCACAAAGAGGGAAAGACAGTAGGGAAAACAGCTCAGGATGTGCAGGATGGGTGTAGGGAAGGTCCATAGCTGCCCATTTCTTTAACAGCAACAGCTGTGCATATACTAGTAATTTGGAGGGAATTTTGAAACCTTCCACCCCTGAGAGAGGGGTGAGGACAACAAAGTATGTTGTACTGCCAATTGAATTTTGGTTTCTGTGTCCAGTGGACATTTGTGCAAAATGGACAGCTATGTATGGGGCGTAATTTTTTTGTGGGAGCAGATTGCCCTTTTTTTTTTTAGGTGAGAGTTGAATGTGGGGTAAAGGAAGTAGGTATTTTTGGGAGGTAGGTTGGGGAGTTAAACAGACAAGACAAACAAGATGCATACAGGGGCGGAATATGACCCATGGGGTGGGTGAACACAATTGACGGGGAAGGATGTTTGGAAATTGCAAGCCCATGAGCCCACAGATGGTAACAGTGGAAGTGAGATCCCCACCCATGGGCATTCACCACTGCACCTTCACTGCCCGGAGGGTGGCTGTGCTGGGGGATGTGTAGGAAGGGCAGGCTCACCCATAAGTTGCACCACTCTTGCCTTGAGCTGGCGTAGGGAATCAGCGACTGAACATTGGAACTCCTTACGCACCACAGCCTGGACCCTTCGGAGGGAGACAGGTGGCCCTCCTCCGGCCACGCTTGCACGGGGGGGACAAGCCCCATCCCCTGCAGCTCTTCCACCCAAAGATGGCACAGGGCCAACGGACGAGGAGGTCCCGGGATGGGCAATGGTCCTGCTGGTGCCAGGTGCCACCGCCAGCTGAGGTGGGACAGGTGGGTCCGCTGGGATCGGCCTTCCCATAAGTTCTGTGTTTAGGTGTATTTAATGACAATATAGCCAAGAACATTCCAAATTAGTTGTAACAGCATGCAGTAATATTCCCATTAACCCAACACACAGAGTTCCAACAGTTGAACAGGAAGCATAACACATGCATATATTGAACGACAATGGACATTCCAACTGCATGCAGGAATGATTGGTGGCAACAGGCCACCAAGATTGTGGTGTTTGAACAGGGCTCATGCATCAAAGTTATACAGATATTTATAAACCAATAGGACATATGTCCCAACAAATGTTTTGAGATTACACATACCCATTGAGGTGTGGAATTGCATTGTTTATGCGCATACACTAGGGTGTAAAAAGATACCTCCATTAACAAGTTATATGAACTTATAGTTTACACTACATTCCTATTGACTGCAGGTATATATCCACTACATGTATTATTGCACTAGGCAATGTCCATTACATTGTGGGATGTGTTTTTCCAGTTCATTATGTACCGACCTGTATCTAATAAACAAACTGTCCAGGATGCAGATATTACTGCTACATATTTATATATTTTATTTATATTCATATGTCTACATATCTGGATGTGTTCAGGTGACATTATCAGTTATATTTTAACAGCCCCCTACATTTCTAGCAGCACACTGACATTTCCGGTGCACACAATTACAAGCTAGTCATGTGCCAGATTTACCTATACATGCCAGGCTTGAAACTACAGTTGAGGACTGTATATATGCTTAAGAGATAATGGCACTCCCTTCATCCTCTTTCTATGGACCTACCCAAGTATGGGTTGACAGCGCTTAATACAACACTACTATTTCTATACTGCAAGAGTACATCAACATTTCAAAGAAAGTGACACGGACACACTACAGGTGTTATACCTTTATTAATTACATTGCACACTTTTCTAGTGGCTCTCTCATTTATTTGTTATTACAGTGCATGCAGACATCTTATTCAGGATGTATTATACCTTCATTTATGGTTGACAACACTCTTTTTCAGGCTCTCTCACTTATTCTGTATAACACTACATGCAGAGAATTAATTCAGGACTTATTACACCTTTATTAATGGGTTACAACACTTTTTTTCAGGCTCTCTCACTTATTTTACATAACAGTTCATGCAGAGAGGTTATTCAAGCCTTATTATACCATTATTATTGGGCTAAGACACTTTTAGTCAGGATCTCTCACTTATTTTATATAACAGTACATGCAGAAAATTACTAACCTGCCTGGTGGCACAACTGTAGCAGTCTATCTGCATAGGTTTGCTGATTAGCAACACGGACACCTGCAGCTGTGAAGTAAATGAAGTGATATTGAGACATATACCTATCCATACTATTGACTACACTAGCAATTTTTACATACTTCAGTCCATGGCTACCTACTCAGTAGTGGGGCATTCTGCATCCCACGGGCCTCCTGTATCCATTGGTTCAGTTGGTCCTGCTTGTGTCTCTTCAGGTCTGCATGTTGATGTTTAACCTGCTCACCAGTCCGAGCGATGCCTGTGGCACTGGTGAGTTCATGTGTGAGACAGTTCCAGGCCTCCGCTTTGTATTCCATGCCCTGGAACTGGCCCTGCAGGAGTCTAGCATCATGATGATGGATGAGGAGCCAAACCATCACTTTTGACTCCTCAATGCCCCACCCTTGCACTCGGAAGCGAGAGCCCTCTCCGACACCAGCCATTCCTGCCTGCAGATTGGAGCTACAACCAGTTATGGTGAGTATTCCCACCTATGGAGCTTAAATATGCCTCATTTCCCGCACATATTTGTGATTGGCCGGATTTGAAAGTTCTCAGCTGAGTGCACACCTGCTTAGCACTGGGTAAACTTTGATTCATATGTATATGTGTGTTGACAGTCCATGAACATCAAATGCTGTCATGGCTTAGTGGATCAGTACTGTGATTATGGTACACACTATCCAGGGTTCAAGACCTATCATTGCTTTACTACTGGCCTGACAGGTAGGGGGCATGGCTTGGTTTAGCCGATTTTGCTCAACTTTGCCCAACGTTGCTCGACGTTGCTCTACATTGCTCTACATTGCCTGACGTTGCCCAACATTGCGCTAGTTAGCGCGGTGCACACCTCTGAGCAAATATGTTTGGTTTGCGATAGTTGGAGCGATGCGCAGCTCCTCGCAGAGCTATTGCACTAGTTAAACCAGTGCTTAGATATGGGCACTTATTCTTAAATGTGCTTAGTACTGCTAAACGTTGCTTAGCAGTGCTTCACATTGCTTAAGATAGGTTACTTATGCATTCTTTAGTATGCATGACCGTTTCACTTTCTTATATATATTTAAAATATCGTTCACTACTACATAGGCCATTTCAATGCATACAGAAAATGGAAAGGGGAGTGGTGGGACTCGAAACTAGAATGCCTCCTCTTTGTGCGGAGGCTCTGTCACTACACTATTGCTAGTTGGCTTAAGTTGCATATAAGTGGTTTATTATCCTCTCCGATGTCTAAACTGCTAACTGTAGCTAAGCAATGGGCACACCCGTGCACACATGCACAAATACAGGCAGCTATATTGTGAATAATAAAAAAAAAATAGTTTTACATTTTATTTCATTTGTACAGGGCTTTTGAATGTGGGGGAGTGTAGTGTTGGGGGTATACACATTTGAGCGGACTTGCTCATATCTGCTGACATTTGCAGATTTAGGCACTTGCAGGGGCGTGGATCGGCAGTCTGACACGCCGCCTGCACTCCTACATGCTCTGTGTTAGTCTGGGGGTTGAGTCAGCATGCCCTCATGCATATGTATGACGCGCTGACGTCATACTCTTAGACGGCAGTCTCTGAGTAGGACTTTGTTCGTCCTACACGGAGGATTACTGAATCCCCCCCCCTTAGCATTTTATAGAGGATTTCCCTTTTAAAAGAGGTGGTGCCATAGTTAACAAAACTGAAATTCAAGAATATAAATGGATTAACTACTTTAGCGCAGATTACCCACCTGGTCTTAACACCCTGAAAAGTGTAAGATCACTGTTAAAACTGAGAAAGACATGAAGCTTTTATAGGCTGTATATGTCTTTTATGTGTTGTTTATATATATATCTATCTATCTATATATATATATATATATATATATATATATATATATATATATATATATATTTATATATATATATGTCTATATATATGTCTATATGTGCATGCCTACATGTGTATGTATATATTGATATAAGTATACATATTTATGTTTACATCTATGTTTTATTATATGAATGCTTCATATGAATATTGGTTCTAACATAAAAGTCTTGTATTTAGGTTTTTAAAGCCTTGTAAATATAGATAATGAAAGATGCATTTTATTAATTCGGTTATGTCATATCATGTGACTTAATTTAAATTTCTTCTAGTCTGGCTATAATCATATGTAACTATTTATATTAAGTCTTTTAATTGATTTTTATCTGAAACTGAAGAAGAGTCAGTTGGACTACTGGTTATTTTTGTTTCTGAGATTTGTTTTTTCCTGAGTGGTTCACTTGGCTACCCTGCACTTTATTGTTGGATATACCTGTAATGCCCATCAGTTATGTCATAGAAGCATGTCTGCCAGCCATCTTCTTCTAATTGGATTGTTTCTTCAAGATACTCTCTACAGATGTTCTGAAGTACTACCTTAACAAAACCTGCTAAGCCTAATTCATTCACTTGCCACAAAAACTAAATATTATACATTTAGAAAGATTAAATGGAACTGTCTTTCCACTGTGACTGTGAGTTCTCAACTCAACTCTTTACTTCGATCAACAAAGCTAAATTTCAAAAATGCCTGACAGCATCAGTACAATTTTGCCCAAGTTGCAAACACTACTCCTTCAACCCAGGCTTCAGAATAAGTGCATAGTACATGATCAGGTTGATAGTATGCTTAACTAATTGCACTAGAGATCAGTGTTGCTCACTGAAAAGCTCTTAATTCATGCAAACCCATAGATAGCCATTTACT